>NC_057806.1:455292125-455592125 GCF_018294505.1 Triticum aestivum
GCCGCCACCGCCTTCCGCGGAGGAGCCCGCAACCACCGCCGCCCGGCTCCCATGCCTGCGCCGCCTCCCGCTCGCGGGCGAGCCCATTCGCCGCCTCGGGCGCCATCGCCGGCGTGGCCATCCGCCTCCCCGACCGCGCTACTCCGGCACCGCCGGCCTCGCCACGGCCGCCTGCAACCTCCTCGCCGCCAGCGTCCTCTCCGGCCACCGGATCCGGCCCTCCTCCGGCCTCCTCCTCGTCTCCGGCCTCCTTCTCCGTCTCCAGCGCAACTCCGGCCAACTCCGGCGAGATATCGTCGGGATGGATCAGATCCACCCATCCCTCCAACCAAACGGCTCCTTCCCCATGTTCCGGATCCCTCCGTCCCGCGTTGACTTTCGCGGAGGTATAAATTCCACTAAGTCTCCGAAATTTCCAGATCCATATGCCCTTGTTCATCGTGCCGTAACTTTGCATCCGTATCTCCGTTTTGGGCATATAGCATATCAAAATGTTCCTCTCAGGGAGCACATCATTTCATCTCATTGCATCATTTTCATTTGAGTGCATCTTGATGTCCGAAATGCTGTTATAAGAGTGCTACTTGAGTTATTTGTCAGATCTGCTGCTCCATTTAGATATTTGTCATTTTTGCCATGATTATTGTGTGCATGATATGCCCATGAGCTCTACATATGTTTTGTTAAGGGTTTTGCCATCTTTGCAGAGGTGAAACCCATGTATTTTTGTGATGTGTGTGGTGACTAGCACAAGCTTGCAAAGTGAGGCACTTGGTAATGCTGATTTCAGGGACTTGGCATTTCCACTTAACTCCTTAATCTGTTTATCTCATTATGCCATATGTTCATGTTGTTTCCTAGTGATCCGTGCCTCTTTTGAGGATGATCAGTAAGGATGTTTTGTTAATATTGTAGTGCTCTATCCATCCATGTCTTTGTTTGCAATTATGGAGCACCCTAGCTTGAGTCAATCGAGCTCTACTTTTGCTATTTCGTGAATCTGGGCAGATTGTCTACTTGTTAGCGATTTTGCCGAGGATGTTGTAGTTGATCCGTGTATGCCATGTTATTGTTCTTGCCATGTCTAGCTTGTATTTTGTGTATTCTTGATGGGTGCATGCTTAGATTGGCATGACTTGCTCTGTAGTGAGTGCATCGAGCTTGTAAACATGCCTACTTGATATCTGTTTCAGCATGCTCCAGTTTTCACCAAGTCTGAGAACTGATTGTGTTTTTGCCATGTTCACATGCTTGCAATTGTATTTTCTGATCCCTTTTGGCTCAAGGTCACTAAGGGACTTTTGTTAAGCTCTTTGAGGAGCTCCATGCCATGCTTTACTTTGCCATGTTCAGTTCCTGTAGCATCTAGTTTTCATGCTCCAAAGTGTGCTACCTGATCTGAAATTCCAGACAAGTGTTAATTTCACTGTCTAAGATTTGTTTACCGTTTGCATTTTTGCCATGCTTGTTTGAACCTGTTAAGGGATGAATTGACCGTAGCTCAGTGTTCATCTTTTGTTAAGCATCTTGAATGCATCCCTGCCATGTATTTTTATGCCATGTTTGAGTGCTGTAGCATGTTTATCTCGTTGCATTTAGATGGCTACTTGCTGTAAATCGCAGTACGTGGTCATATTTGAATTGCTTGCCGTTTCCAAACCGTAACTCCGATCCCGACATTCTTTATATCGTTTTCAAGAGATTTCATCTCATCTTTCCAGTGGCACACTTGGATTTCCATGTTGAGGCCAGGTTCTTTCATTCCTTGCAAATCATGCATACGCATCGCATACCGCATCCCGCATATCATACCATGTTCATATGTTGGTTGTTTACCATGTTGTGTACTTATTTCCGGTGTTTGCTTCTTTGGGTTGGTTCCGGGAACGTCGTGTTTGTGAGGACCCGTTCGTATACGTCCGTTTTTCTTCTTCATGGACTCGTTCTTCTTCCTTGCGGGATTTCAGGCAAGATGTTCATACCCTCGAAATCACTTCTATCTTTGCTTGCTAGATGCTCGCTCTTTTGCTATGCCTATGCTGCGATACCTACCACTTGTTTATCATGCCTCCCATATTGTTGAACCAAGCCTCTAACCCACCTTGTCCTAGCAAACCGTTGCTTGGCTATGTTACCGCTTTGCTCAGCCCCTCTTATAGCGTTGTTAGTTGCAGGTGAAGATTGAAGTTTGTTCCTTGTCGGAACATGGAGTTGTTGTTCCTTGTTGGAACATGTTTACTTGTTGGGATATCACTATATATCTTATTTAATTAATGCATCTATATACTTGGTAAAGGGTGGAAGGCTCGGCCTTATGCCTGGTGTTTTGTTCCACTCTTGCCGCCCTAGTTTCCGTCATATCGGTGTTATGTTCCCGGATTTTGCGTTCCTTACGTGGTTGGGTAATAATGGGAACCCCTTGATAGTTCGCCTTGATTAAAGCTTTTCCAGCAATTCCCAACATTGGTCTTACCATTCGCCACCTAGCTTTTCTTTTCCCTTGGGGGTCGCGCGCCCAAGGGTCATCATTATTTTAACCCCCCCCCTCCCCCCGGGGCCAATGCTCCTCTGAGTGTTGGTCCAACCAAGCGATGTCTGGGGCTACCAGGGGCAACTCTGGGCTGGCCTACCCGACGTCTTGCTCATCCGGTGTGCCCTGAGAACGAGATATGTGCAGCTCCTATCGGGATTTATCGGCACATCTGGGTGGTGTTGCTGGATTTGTTTTAACTTGTCGAAGTGTCTTGTTGTACCGGGATACTGAGTCTGATCGGAATGTCTCGGGAGGAGGTCTATTCCTTCGTTGACCGTGAGAGCTTGTCATGGGCTAAGTTGGGACACCCCTGCAGGGATTTGAACTTTCGAAAGCCGTGCCTGCGGTTATGGGCAGATGGGAATTTTTTAATGTCCGGTTGTAGATAACTTGAACCTTAACTTAATTAAAATGAGTCAACTGCGTGTGTAACCGTGATGGTCTCTTTCCGGCGGAGTCCGGGAAGCGAACACGGTGTTGGAGTTATGCTTGACGTAGGTTGTTTTAGGATCACTTCTTGATCATAGATTTTTGACCGTGCTTTTGCCTTCTCTTCTCGCTCTCATTTGCGTATGTTAGCCACCATATATGCTAGTCGCTTGCTGCAGCTCCACCTCATACCTTTACCTTACCCATAAGCTTAAATAGTCTTGATCGCGAGGGTGTGAGATTGCTGAGTCCCCGTGACTCACAGATACTTCCAAAACCAGCTTGTAGGTGCCGATGAGTCCGTGTAGATGACGCAACCAAGCTCAGGAGGAGCTCGATGAAGATCTTGTCCTTTGTGTTGTTTCGTTCTAGTTGGTCAGTAGTGGAGCCCAGTTGGGGTCGATCGGGGACCTTTGTCGCATTTGGGGTTCTTCTTTTATTTTGGTTCCGTAGTCGGACCTTGATTGTATCTGGATGATGTAATGCTTTATTCTTGTATTTGTGTGAAGTGGCGATTGTAAGCCAACTATGTATCTCTTTCCCTTATGTATTACATGGGTTGTGTGAAGATTACCTCACTTGCGACATTGCTTTCAATGCGGTTATGCCTCTAAGTCATGCTTCGACACGTGGGAGATATAGCCGCATCGAGGGCGTTACAAGTTGGTATCAGAGCCTTCCCCGACCTTAGGAGCCCCATTGCTTGATCGTTTTAGCAGCCGAGTTGTGTCTAAAAAAATGTTTTGAGTCATTTAGGAATTATATATCAGAGAGTTTAGGAATTCTTGTTACTTCCTAGTCTCCTCATCGCTCTGGTAAGGCATCCTGACGTAGAGTTTTGACTCTTCTCTTCTCAAATTTCACTAATTTTTTTAGGATCACGCGGGTATCTTGGAATCGTTCCGATGGTTTTATGACGAGAACATTGTCTTGGTGCCTCCTGTCAGAGGTTTTGTGGAAGTGTCCCGGGGAGTTGAGCTCTGAGGTGTTGTCGTCATAATTTTATCGTTGCAGTTCTGGAATACCTGAGTTTAGTACGCCGACATCGAAAATCTCTTTTATGCAGTTCGTTGGTGAGATAACCTCGACGCCACCCAGTACTGGGGCGGGAGTTCGGGAGTATTGCCATAACTTGTATAACGGATGCTTTTTGAAGGTTGAGGTAGACGATTTCCGAAGGTTTCTTGGTTATGTGTTGAAGGATGGATACAACTGGATGTAGGATTTGCTAGTTTTGGGTGAGATATTATGCTTCCCCTGTATCCCCAACACCTGATTGCATAATCGGAAAGGTTCGGGAGTTTCATAAGTGGGAATTCAAGTAGCTCTTAGGATATCTTTCCAACAGATGTATGATATGAAATTGGGGTTCGACGTCTAGTGGTCCGCCTATTCACGGTCGGTTTTACAGTGGTCTCGTTGTGTCTTAAAGAGTCCTTGGCTATGCCGACTCGGGGACGCTTCATATGTCATGTGCACTGCCTTGTACATGATGGTGTTGTATGATCGAGCCCGTGTAGGCCCCACCATGAAAACTTCGGACGAAATCTCTATCATATGTTTGTTCCGGCTTATTCTGCAAGCCAATCCTTTGTTTTTGTTTTGATTTGTGGTATTCGAGTTGCTTCGAAGTCAAATGTTGATTCCATACCTTTCCCAAGTGGTGTTCTCATACTCCGATGTGAATACTAATCCGTCTTGATCATCGAGATTGTGTTGTCAACCCTTTTCAACCGGCGTGTTTTCTCTCAAAGTGGTTTCGAACATTTCAACATCCGCAAGATCCAATCTCAGCTTTCTCAACGGTGTTCGTTCATCCATCCTGTAAGTGCATCTAGTGCCACCCCTAGGTGGTTTTGGAGTATTGACGACAAACCTAGTTGAGGGACTAATGTGTTTATGAGAATTGCAGGATAACACAGGTAGAAGTCCCTCATTGATTCGGTTTTACTACCAGAGATGACCCCTAAAAATGTATGAAGACATTGAAGTCAAAGGTGGTACATGAAGATATTCACATTGAAGACTATGACAAGAGAAGACACGATATGAAGCCTATGGAGCTCGAAGACTTAGATCTTTCGTAGTTCTTTTTCTTTTGTGTTGAGTCATAGGAACCACCGTACTGTTAAGTGGGGTCTAAGAGAACCAGTCAGAATGACTGAAGTGATGCCTAAACCAAAAACCTATGTCTTCGAGTGAAGACAATGAGAGCGAATCTTGTCCAGAGTCGGACAAGTCAGCTTTGCTTGTAGCCCAAGTAAAGTTGCCATGTGAGTTTGAAATCTGACCGTTGGAACACGTGTCAGTTCCTTAGTGACCCAGGGTCATTTCGGACAAATCAGGTCGGGTTGCCAAGTGGCTATAAATAGCCCACCCCCTACAACCATCAACGGTTGGCTGCTCAGATTGAGAGTACGGCTTTTGTCGTTTGAGAGCAACCCACCTCGAAGCCTTTGAGAGAGAGAATTCCTTGCGAGGATAAAGCCCTAACCACCAGAGCCAGAGAGAATTGGGCATCACTTAAGTCTTCCTGTCTGTGTGATCTGAAGACTTATTACACTTGAGGACTGTGCATCCCCAGACGGTTAGGCGTCGCATTCAGAGCATCCAAGAGACATTGTGGATTGCCAGTGAACAAAGTCTGTGAAGGTTTGGGAGTCTACCTTGAAGACTTACCAGAGTGATTGGGCGAGGACTATGTGACCTTAGCTCAAGGAGAATACGGTGAGGACTTGGTGTCCTGAGCTGCGTGTTCAGGACTGGGTGTCCGGGACTGTGTGTCCTAAGGTTTAAATACCTAGCCTCTCCAACCAGACGTACAGTTGTCACAACAACTGGAACTGGTCCAACACATCATTGTCTTCATCGAGTCACTGGTTTCATCTTCACTTCCTTTTACTTACTGATCACTCATTGTGAAGTCATTGCATGTCTGTTCTATCTTTTGTCTTCACAACGTGAGTGTATGATCTGTTTGGCTTCATAGTATCTTCCTACCTGATCCTTATCACACTACAGCTATTTGTCACTGTGCTTTCACTCTGTTGATACTTGACCATGGCTTTCCTAGTGTAGTCTAACTTCCGCTGCATAGTAATAGGCATATCTCCACTGTTTGTCTTCATAACTCCCACATTTTGAAGACTTTCATAAAAATCGCCTATTCACCCAACGCACTTTCAATTGGTATCAGAGCCTGGTGCTCCCTTGTTCTGTGTGATTCGGTTTAACCACCTGGAGTTTTAGCTATGTCGATTGTAGGGATAATTAAAGTCTCTGCTGCGTGCCCCGTCTTCGATGGAACTGAATATCCCTACTGGAAGAATAAGATGCGTATGCATCTTGAAGCCATTGACGTCGACCTATGGTATGTCGTCGAGAACGGCGTTCCCAAGGCTGGAGAAGGTATCACTGCTGCTAATGTCAAGAAATTCGTTCAACTGGACTCTACTGCCAAGAACATCATCTGTGGTCATCTGACCAAAGGACAGTATGGTCGTGTGAGTGCCTTGAAGACATCCAAGCTGGTCTGGGACTGGCTCTCCAAGGTCAATGAAGGCATCTCAACCCAGAGAGATCAAAGAATCAGTGTCCTTCACAATCTCTTCAACCGCTTCAAGTGAAATGACAATGAGAATGTCCAGCACACATTTGAGCGACTCACTGACATCACAAATGAGCTTCAAGCCCTCGGCGCCACTGAGATTACCAAACACGAAGTCATCAAGACGCTGCTGAGATCACTTGATAGTTCGTTTGACATCCTGGCCCTGATGATCCAAGAACGTCCTGATTTCAAGACACTCGATCCGTCTGACATACTTGAGAGGCTCAATACACATGAGTTTCAGCTTTCGGAGAAAAGAGATATCTACGGTCCAAACTATGGGCGAACTCGTTCCTTGAAGGCAAAAGTTGTTCCCTCATCTGAAGAAGAATCTGACAGCAGTTCTGATGATCCTGAAGACATTGGAAGGGAACTTGCAATGTTAGTGAAGAAGTTCCAAAAATTCACCAAGAAGAAAGGCTTCAGAAAGTCTTCACGATCAAGCTCAAGGAATAATGAAGCTTCTGCTCATGACTACAAGAAGAAAACATGCCACAAGTGCAGGAAAACTGGACACTTCATCTCTGAGTGTCCACAGTGGGACAATGAGAACAGAAAGAAGAAGAAGAGCAAGGAATATGACTCTGACGACAAGAAGAAGAAGAAATACACAAAGTCTTCTTCCAAGTCTTCCTCAAAGTCTTCATCACACAAGAAGAGCTCATCTGGCAAGGCACGTGCGTTTGTTGGCAAGGAAATGGATTCAGAGGAGGAGTCCGCTTCTGAGGAGGCAGAGGTCGAGTCTGAGGAGGAGTCTGATTCTGGCATTGCAAGTCTGGCTACAACATACGTCGCCAAGTCCATCTTCAACACTGAAGACAATGACTTCATCACCAACACTGATGCAAATGACAAGGACTACTCCACTCCTACCTACTGCTTCATGGCACGCGGTGCCAAGGTAAACAAACGCACTAGTTACTATCAAACATCTAGTGACGATGACTCTAATTGTGATTCGAAACCCAGTTACAAAACACTCACTAAAATTGCAACTGAACAACAGAAAGCCATGGAACATATTCAAAAACTGTTAGACAGAAGCGATGATCTGTTGGGTGCTGAAATGACTCGATCTGAATCCTTAATTGAAGACATAAAAAATCTTCACGTTAAGTATCAGGAACTTGAAGATCGTCAAGATACTCTCTCAACAACTCATGAAAAGCTTTCCTATGATTATCTTCAAAGGAAGCAAGAACTTGAGAAATTGAGAGCGGCTCATGAAGATCTTCAAAAGGAAAACGAGTCACTTCGCGTCGAACAGATCAGTTCCGCTCAGGAAGGATTTGAACCACCATGTCTTAAATGCATTGAGCGTGATAATGCTACTTCTGTTGCTAAATGTTCCACTGCTACTGCTGTTGCAATATCTTCAACTGTTGATGTGGTAACTAACCCCTCTGTTGAGGATACCACTGCTATTGCTGATGAGAATGCTAGGTTGAAGACATTGCTTGAAACAGGGATGTACAAAAGCCTTAAAGGGCATCAGACGCTATGTGATGTCCTGAAAAAGCAGATTCTGAACCGAAACCCTAGGAAAGAGGGTGTAGGGTTCGTAAGGAAAATAAATGCAGATGGCTCTTACTGGAAACCTGAGCAGTACCCCAAAACCAAGTGGGTTGCTGCAAAGGAACCTTCAGCAGATCCATCCAATTTATCTGGCTTCACCTGTGCTAACCCCATTATCATTGATGAATCCTTTGATGCAAACTATGTACTGTTTAAAAATCAGAATGGTGTAGTGTTTGCCAGGTACATTGGTACTAACTGCAGGAATGGACCGCCTATGAAGAAGATCTGGGTTCCGAAAAAGTGTCTGGAAAATCTTCCTGTGAATGTCTTCATGACACCTCACATGAAGAAGACAAACCTCAGTCCAAAGGCTTCATGCAGACAGAGGACTCACCTGAGTCACACTAACGCAAATGTTTTGCAGGGAAACCATACTCAGGCATATGAATATGAGAGCGGTTCATCAAACCGTCATGTTCATATGACCAAAAATTATTCTGCCCATTCTTATGAGTACTATTGTCCGCCTGCTAGACTATTTGCTAGGGCTCCAAAACCAAAATTCTCAGATGTTGCACTTAGACTTATTGCTTCTAAGACACCCTTGAAGATGTGGGTGGTTAAAAAAGCTTAACTCTCTTTTGCAGGGAAAGGTCTCCAGCAGAAAAACAAAATCTTCTGACGCTATTGCTGGGGACCTTAAAAATCTTGTAGGGCACAAGATAAAATCGCATGCTACTCTCCCTATTAGTCCTAATCTGGATCTAAGTTTTCATAACCCACTGGTTCGTCAAATGTTTTTGCTTCACAATTCTCTTCGTGAAGCCTATCCCCCTAACTGCACTGTAGGGTACGACACCAGCGTCTTCAAAGTCTTCAGAATGGATTATTGACAGTGGGTGTACAAATCACATGACTGGCAAAAGAAGCCTTCTTATGGACTCAACCTTACGTCCATGCGACAAGAGCCACATCACATTTGCTGACACTGGTAAAAGTAAGGTATTGGGTCTAGGTAGAGTTGCAATCTCAAGGGATCAACACATGGATAAAGTCATGCTTGTTGAATCCCTTGGCTTCAACTTAATGTCTGTCTCAATGCTTTGCGATTTGAACATGATTGTAATGTTCGAAAAATATCGTTGCCTTGTACTAATGGAATCTGACAAGTCTCTAGTGTTTGAAGGGTATCGAAAAGATGATTTGTACGTGGTAGATTTCTCAGCAGGGCCACAACTTGCAGTATGTCTTCTTGCAAAAGCTTCAGAATGCTGGCTTTGGCATCGGAGGCTTGGGCATGCTGGCATGAGGAACCTCCACACCCTTGCGAAGAAGAAACATGTCACAGGCATTGAGGGCGTCAAGTTCAAGAAAGATCACTTATGCGGTGCCTGTGAAGCAGGGAAGATAACGAGGGCAAAACATCCCTCGAAGACAATCATGACCACTACTCGACCCTTCGAACTGCTTCACATGGATCTTTTTGGTCCCACTCACTACTCAACTTTTACTACTAGTGCTTGCCTCTATGGCTTTGTCATTGTTGATGATTACTCTAGATATACCTGGGTGCACATAATCCTTTACAAGACTGAAGTGCAGGATGTCTTCAGACGCTTCACCAATCGAGCGATGAACAATTACGGCGCCAAGATAAAGCACATCAGAAGTGACAATGGCACTGAATTCAAGAACACTGGCCTTAATACATATCTTGATACCTTGGGCATCACACATGAATTCTCAGCTCCGTACACGCCACAGCAGAATGGCATCGTCGAACGCAAGAACAGAACACTCATTGAGATGGCCAGAACGATGCTAGATGAATACAAGACTCCAAGAAAATTCTGGACTGAATCCATTGATACTGCATGCCATACAATCAATCGTGTTTATCTTCACAAGTTTCTGAACAAGACATCTTATGAGCTCCTTACTGGAAAAAAGCCAAATGTCAGTTACTTCAGAGTATTTGGCGCAAGGTGCTGGATCAAGGACCCACATCACACCTCAAAATTTGCACCAAAAGCACATGAGGGTTTTATGCTTGGATATGGAAAGGATTCGCACTCCTACAGAGTCTTCAATCTCTTTCATTACAAAGTGGTTGAAATAGTGGATGTGCGGTTCGATGAGACCAATGGGTCACAAAGAGAGCAACTGCCAAATGTGCTAGATGAAGTTCCAGCTAGTGAATCAATCAAGCTTATGGGAACTGGAGAGATTATACCTTCTGAAGCTCATCCTGAACAAGAACTTATCATCTCAGCACCTGATCCATATGAAGACAATGCTCAGCCTGAAGACATTCCTCCCAACGACAACATAGATCAGCAAGAGCAAAGTCTTCGCCCTATACATCCTCGTGTTGCCAATGAAGTGCAGATTGATAGAATAATTGACAGCATCAATGCACCAGGTCCACTCACTCGTTCAAGGGCAACTCAACTGGCAAATTTCTGTGGGCACTTCGCATTCGTCTCAATATCAGAACCCAAGAAAGTTGAAGAAGCCTTCTTGGAACCTGAATGGATTCAAGCTATGCAAGAAGAGCTTCAACAGTTTGAGCTGAATAATGTATGGGAACTAGTTAAGCGTCCTGATCCATGGAAGCACAACATAATAGGCACCAAATGGATATATCGCAACAAGCAAGATGAGCATGGTCAAGTTGTCAGAAACAAAGCTCGTCTCATTGCTCAAGGATATACTCAAGTGGAAGGCATTGACTTCGATGAAACGTTTGCTCCTGTGGCTAGGCTTGAAGCCATACGCATACTGCTGGCCTATGCAAATCATCATAACATACTTCTGTATCAAATGGATGTGAAGAGTGCCTTTCTCAATGGCAAGATTGAAGAAGAAGTGTATGTTGCACAACCGCCTGGCTTTGAAAATCCAAAACATCCTGACATGGTATACAAGCTCAACAAGGCACTGTATGGCCTCAAACAAGCCCCTAGGGCCAGGTATGACACACTCAAATACTTCCTGAAAAGCAAAGGCTTCATACCTGGTTCCCTAGATCCCACTCTTTTCACGAAGACATATGATGGTGAACTGTTTGTGTGCCAAATATATGTGGATGCCATTATCTTCGGCTGCACCAATCAGAAGTACAGTGAAGAGTTTGGATATATGATGCAAGAGCAATATCAGACGTCCATGATGGGGGAGCTGAAGTTCTTCCTTGGTCTTCAAATACGACAACAACGCAATGGCATCTTCATATCTCAAGAGAAGTATCTCAAAGATTGTCTGAAGAAGTTCGGTATGCAAGACTGCAAAGGCTTCACAACACCAATGCCAGCCAAACATCATCTGGGTCCTGACGACAATGGTAAAGAGTTCGATCAAAAGGTATACCGCTCCGTGATTGGTTCTTTACTTTATCTATGTGCATCTAGGCCAGATATTATGCTTAGTGTTTGCATGTGTGCTCGATTTCAAGCGGCACCAAAGGAGTCGCATCACTTAGCTGTGAAGCGAATTCTTCGATATTTGGCTCACACCCCAACTCTAGGATTATGGTATCCAAAGGGCTCAGAGTTTGATTTGGTTGGATTCTCGGATGCTGATTATGCTGGTGACAAAGTTGATCGCAAGTCTACATCAGGCACATGTCACTTTCTGGGACGATCACTTGTATGTTGGTCTTCAAAGAAGCAGAACTGTGTATCCCTCTCCACTGCTGAATCTGAATACATTGCTGCTGGATCTTGCTGCGCTCAGCTTCTGTGGATGAAGCAAACACTCAAGAACTATGGCATTCATCTGAAGCAAGTGCCACTTTACTGCGACAACGAAAGCGCCATCAAGATTGCCAACAACCCAGTTCAGCACTCGAAGATAAAGCACATTGAAATTCGTCATCACTTTCTCAGAGATCATGTTGTGAAGGAAGACATTGATATCATACACGTCAACACTGAAGAGCAATTGGCAGATATCTTCACCAAGCCCTTGGATGAGAAGAGGTTTTGCAAGTTACGGTGTGAGCTAAATATCCTGGAATCCTCAAATGTCCTGTGATCAGGCACACATCCTAACCCTTATGCATATTGATGACTTAGATGTGCAACACACGAAGTGAAGTATATCTTCAAACAATGAAGACATACATTCTAAGTGTGAATACATTAATGTGGAATTTGACTTCGGAGCGCCACGATAATTGTGCGCCGTGTCTCGGTCTAATACTTCCTATACGGTGGGTAACGCCACCACCAAACGTTCTATTTTGAAGTGTTTCACTCATGGCGTTACCTTGCAATGTCTTCACATTTGGTTTGGCTTCGAACTCAACATACTTTCATGATTATATTCACTATGTTGATTTTAGATATATATATATATATATATATATATATATATATATATATGCTAGTGTTCTGTCCTCTACAGCGTTCACTTATAGCTATGTCTTCGTGTTGAATCTTTTGAACTAAGTGAATGTGATCGGACCCCAACTTCTCTATGCTTCCTATCTCAAATACTATCTCTCCAAGTCATATGCATTCTATTGAAACTGTCGAATGTCTTCACTGCGTCCTTGTCAGCAGAAGATACAGAGACAACCATTAAGTCCGTTTTCAATGCTCATTCCTCCACATAAAATCCGGAGAAGTAGGAACGACCACCCGACAATCCAGGCGTGCGTGGGACGTGGAACAAACCCCAAACTTCCGCAAACTGGCCACGCGTTCCTCAGATGCGAATCGCCAGGGGCACCTGTGTAATAGCACAGTGCCGCCCCTGTGCCTATAAATACACACTCACTCCGGTAACTGTGCCTATAAATACACACTCACTCCGGTAACTATCTCTTCTTCCACCCTCGCACGAACCCTAGCGCCACCGCTAGCTCTCGACGATGCCGGCGATGAAGCGCTTCGCTGCCGCAACCTCTCCGACGCCGTCTTCACGCCGACCGCGGACATCATCCTCTCCGCCGTCACCATAGGTCTCCTCCGTCGCCAAGGTAGGGCATGGACGAGTGAACTGCTCGGCCTCATCTCCCACTTCGTCTAGCAGTTCTCAGTGTGGTAAATAAAACTCCCTTTTACAGCACCGTTGATCCTATTGATCTGTCACTTTCTACCATAAGTAGTTTCTGTTCACACAAGCTAGATCTCTCTCAAACTGCATCTCTTAACATGCCTAGTATATTCACTTGTGCTTCACAAAGTAGTTAGATTCCTCACTTGTACTGATCTGTGGATTCGTACAAATCTGGAACCAACTTCTTATCTATGAGTGAATGTCTTCGCACGATGAGGTCAATGTCTTCTAAACTGATTTATCTTCAAAATCTTCTGAGAATGCATATGACCTCTTCCCCTTCCCTCGCACCTTAATGCTGTCACAGGTACATGTCCATGGGAGAATCCTTTGGTTTTCATAGTCTGCATTCATTTGCAGAATTCTTACAGCATCACATAAATTCTCCTGAAGCCAGTTCCTGTTGGTCCAGCAAGAGAAAGCCTTTGAAGCCTTTGAACGTCTTGAAGCCTTCCAAGTTAAAGTTTATGGCTTCAGAAACAGCAGCAAGGAAGGGGGGCAGACAGCGACGTGGAGGAACATCCAAAGATCTGCCTGATGAACTGGCAGAAATGTATAAAACAGATCCTGAAGAGAATTATGGTTAGCGCAAGACCCGAATCCAATGGATTCGACGCTATTGGGCAGAACAATGGTTCAAATACCGCTTCACAACCCAAGAGTATGCTGAGAAAAGTGCCATAAAAAGACCGTGGGGAGACATCTTATACAAGAATCTTGTACCCAGGTCTAGAGATGAAGCTATTGCCCAAGGCTTCTATCCATGCATGGTTCGTGGGCCACAGCCTGATGATGCACATCCGTCGTCACTACTCTCGTGTCGTGACGACAATCTGTTCAAGCACAACTTCCAGTTTGCCCAAAACTCAGCGAAGCAGAACAAGAAGAAATTTGGGTTAGACTTCAACCCTGGTCCCTCAGCACCAAAGGCGGATGGCACACGAGAAGCAGAACCCAATGTCATCGGTCCGTATGCCAACCTTGAAGGCCTCATCACCTACATCTTGGTTCAAGGGACTGCAGTGAATGAGCATGCAGCTGATACTGAGTCTCATGAAGCGCCTGCAGTGCCTGCAGTACCAAAGCCAAAGCTATCGAAGAAGTCAAAAGCTTCAAAGTCGGCCCCTTCACCAAATATCTCAAGGGTGAAGCCATTGGCGACTGCACCTCCTGAAGACAGTGTGCAGTCTGAAGACTTATCTCGCGTCTCAAGGCACCAGAAGGCCAAGATGCCTCTGTCTCACACTGGCAAAGAGCTCACAGCTGCTGACATCCTGCGTAGCGAAGCCATTGATCTGTCAAGTGATGAAGATCTTGGAGATGACGCTCTTGAGCAACTCATCAAGAGCAAAGAAGAAGCAGAAATCTTCAACAATTTGCCTCTCTTTGATGTCGCCATCATCCACAACTTCATTGACGAGTGGTTTGCCACACCAAACATCAGCTTTGAAGATCTACAGCTGCCCATTGGCCTCAGCATCGCCTTCTAAGGCGCTATTGCTTCAGAACTTGCTATTGCCCAGCACATAGTTGAACTGAAGCAGAAAATTGATCATGAAAAGGCTCAGTTCAAGAAGCATATGGCCAAGCTCAGCGTGCAAGAAGTGAAGAGCTTCAAGATCATGTTGCATGAGCTAAAGGAAAACTTTCTGAAGAAGCATGCAGAAGCTCAGGGTTCACGTGAGCGGATGAAGACTCTGGCTGACAGATGTGTGCAAGCCTACAATGAGGCTGAGAAGCGCAAGGCGCTTGGGCGTCCTAGCATCGACCCCAAGATGGCCACAAAGAAAAAGAAGAAGATTGTTCCAGCTGAACCAGAGGCACGAAGGCAGGAAGTAGATCCGCTTGTCTTCCCAACTGCAACGACTGGCTCGAAGCCAAGGAGCCGATCAACAGCTTCAGAGCTCAAGAAGACAAGAACTGCTGAGGCTGAAGCCAGGAAGAGGAAAAGCTCTGAAGCCTCTCCTACTGCCCCCAGCAAGAAAAAGAGAAAGATCAAGAAAACTCGGGCTGCTCCCACAGAGCCCTTGATAGTTGAACCCATCTCTATGGTTCACCCTGACGATGAACGTCAACTGACGGTTCATGAGCCTGCTTCCACAGAGACTCCTGAAGCTGAAGATATTCCAGCAGCTGATCCCATCGCTGCTGAAGACATTGGTCATCATGACAATGTAGAAGATGATGCAACCCTTCCTCAGTTAGAACACAGCGAACTCATCAGCATTGGTCGTCCACCGACGCCAATTGCACAGGATGCTTCATGGGCGGATCGCCCTCAAGAGGAAGAAGACTATGAGGCCCAGCCCACTCCAACCCCACAGGCGTCGTCTGTGTTCCGCAGGCTTCGCAAAGGTCCAAGGCCTCAAGTCTATGCTGAAGACATTCTGGCTGCATCAGCCGCAGAAGAAGTACCACAAGAACCCACTCCTCTGCTCCACCAAGAAGCAGTTCTCCAGGAGAACGTGCTTGTGACAGACCCTCCTGCTAGTCAAGCGGAGGATGAAAATCTTGAGGCTGCCACAACCAACAACGAAGCTAATGTGGAGCCCTCCCCAACCAAAGCTTCAGATGACAACGAAGCCACTGAACCCACAACTTCTGTTCCTGAGTCTACTGCAGGTCCCCAATTCAACTATCATGTTGAGCACAGGCCTCAGGTCCAGAAGCCAATCCCAAGACTGCCAAGGTTTTCAGGTCCTGCATCAGCACCTGGCTCCTTCAACATCAATGGCTTCAGGGAAGATAATACTTTCTTCAATAGCTCCAAGAACCCCTATTCAAGGGAAAGGATTTCATCACATAGGTTCTGGAGCTATCCTCAGCGCAGCTACTACTCTTGCATACTGTACAACCAAGGTCGCATTTTCCCGCACAAGCGCCTTGATGTTGAAGCTATTGCTGGTCTGCCCTGTCTAGAGGAAGCGTTGGATTGCTTCAAACAAGTGGGTCTGCTGCAGTTTGTCACTGATGAAGAGCATTGGAACGAAGAGCTCCTGCTACAATTCTATGCCACACTGCACATCAAAGGATACAACAGAGATCCGAAGACTTGGGTCCTGGAGTGGATGACCGGCAATGTTCATCACGAAGCCAATGCATTTGATATCATTGAGCTCACTGGCCTGCCCACTCCAGGCGAATTCTTCGAGCAAGGTTGTCGGCTACACACTGAAGCTATTGAGAGCATATTTCAGAGGCCTGAACCGAATATGAGTCAGATGCTCTCCATGATGAAGCCATTGCCCCACGATGCTCCTTATCCCATAGAGTTTTTCGTTGAAGACCTTGAGTACCTACCCAGGACCATCTATCACATCATCCGGCGGACTCTCTGGCCCATTAAAGGACACTCTCCAAATGCCAAGATCGAGGGTGCAATGAAGACTCTGATATTCTGTATCCTTCATGGCAAATGCTTCAACGCACGGGATTTCTTCATACGCCAACTAGCTGCATCAGGCTCAGATCTGTTTGGTTTAAAGTTGTATGCTCCTTGGGTAATGAGGCTGATCAAACTTCACTCTGCCATCTCGTATCAGCCCTCAGCCCGCAACCATCGGATCTTCTTGCCTGATGTGGATACCTCTGCTGAAGCCACCTATCCTGAACCTGCCAAGCAACCTCTGAGTCTTCAGAATGCAGAACACCAAAGCTTCACTCAAAACGTTGAAGGTGTTGAAGCCATCTCCAGGGTGTATCCTTTGGCTGGCACTACCCGTGCACCACATCCTGCTTCAACTGAAGCCACTGACAGTGCCACTGCTTCAAGACCCAATAAGCGCACTCGTGTTCTCAACGACCGAGAGCTTCTTGTGGCCCTTCATCAAAAGCAGGATAGGAATCATGACTGGTTGAAGAGACAGATGAAAAGCCTCTTGGTGGATGTAAATCACATCCGAAATCTTGCCACCAAGAATGCATCCGTTGCACATGAAACCTGTCGCCGCACATGGAAAGGGCTAACGATGATGCTTTCTGAAGCTGATCTTCAAGAGGATGGCTTCACTGAGAGATTCAAATTTGACTCCACACCTCCTCGAAGAGCTGTGCTGCTAGGAACTCCATCACTTGAAGACTCTGAGTTCTCTTCCTCTGCTGCCACAGTCACTGCCAGAATCATTGAGGAAGAAGACGATGCTACTTCACCACCATCTTCTTCAGCACCTCCAAGCTCTTCTGCACCGCCAAACAACATCAACAACAACCCTGCTACTTCATCTACTCCTCATGGGAACGAGTAGAGGCTCTATGTCTTCAAACCTTTTTGGTCATTACTGACAAAAGGGGGAGAAGCATATGAGATTGATAGTCTTCAAGCGGGTTCATATGGGCGGGTGTCTTATATTTTGCTTCGTGCTTACAACTCTCGTTTTTGCTACATTTGGTTCTTATGAGTTGTAACACTTAAACCAGATGGTCGTCTGCTACTTGTTTGCCACCCTGTTTTGCGAAGATAAATTCCGCACTTATCTCATTCTGCAGACGTCCATTTTCCATTATGCATGTCATTATCTTCATATACTTTCACATGCATAGTGGATTGTCATCATAAGCTGAAGTGGATCTCCACAAGTACAACCTGCCATGTGCATTTGCATTCCAAAAGCAAATTAACTTATATGCACATCTTCAGGGGGAGCCCTTGCAACTTATGAAGACAATTCCTTATCCTTTACAATTTCACAGACTATATTTCCCGTTGAAAACTTCAACTAGTTTGTCATCAATCACCAAAAAGGGGGAGATTGTAAGTGCATCTAGTGCCACCCCTAGTTGGTTTTGGAGTATTGACGACAAACCTAGTTGAGGGACTAATGTGTTTGTGAGAATTGCAGGATAACACAGGTAGAAGTCCCTCATTGATTCGGTTTTACTACCAGAGATGACCCCTAAAAATGTATGAAGACATTGAAGTCAAAGGTGGTATATGAAGATATTCACATTGAAGACTATGACAAGAGAAGACATGATATGAAGCCTATGGAGCTCGAAGACTTAGATCTTTCGTAGTTCTTTTTCTTTTGTGTTGAGTCATATGAACCACCGTACTGTTAAGTGGGGTCTAAGAGAACCAGTCAGAATGACTGAAGTGATGCCTAAACCAAAAACCTATGTCTTCGAGTGAAGACAATGAGAGCGAATCTTGTCCAGAGTCGGACAAGTCAGCTTTGCTTGTAGCCCAAGTAAAGTTGCCATGTGAGTTTGAAATCTGACCGTTGGAACACGTGTCAGTTCCTTAGTGACCCAGGGTCATTTCGAACAAATCAGGTCGGGTTGCCAAGTGGCTATAAATAGCCCACCCCCTACAACCATCAATGGTTGGCTGCTCAGATTGAGAGTACGGCTTTTGTCGTCTGAGAGCAACCCACCTCGAAGCCTTTGAGAGAGAGAATTCCTTGCGAGGATAAAGCCCTAACCACCAGAGCCAGAGAGAATTGGGCATCACTTAAGTCTTCCTGTCTGTGTGATCTGAAGACTTATTACACTTGAGGACTGTGCATCCCCAGACGGTTAGGCGTCGCGTTCAGAGCATCCAAGAGACATTGTGGATTGCCAGTGAACGAAGTCTGTGAAGGTTTGGGAGTCTACCTTGAAGACTTACCAGAGTGATTGGGCGAGGACTATGTGACCTTAGCTCAAGGAGAATACGGTGAGGACTTGGTGTCCTGAGCTGCGTGTTCAGGACTGGGTGTCCGGGACTGTGTGTCCTAAGGTTTAAATACCTAGCCGCTCCAACCAGACGTACAATTGTCACATCAACTGGAACTGGTCCAACACATCATTGTCTTCATCGAGTCACTGGTTTCATCTTCACTTCCTTTTACTTACCGATCACTCATTGTGAAGTCATTGCGTGTCTGTTCTATCTTTTGTCTTCACAACGTGAGTGTATGATCTGTTTGGCTTCATAGTATCTTCCTACCTGATCCTTATCACACTACAGCTATTTGTCACTATGCTTTCACTCTGTTGATACTTGACCATGGCTTTCCTAGTGTAGTCTAACTTCCGCTGCATAGTAATAGGCATATCTCCACTGTTTGTCTTCATAACTCCCATGTTTTGAAGACTTTCATAAAAATCGCCTATTCACCCCCCCTCTAGTCGATATAACGCACTTTCACATCCCAAGTTGTCTTTGTTTTCCCTCCCTCCCTCCCTTGTTTTCTTCAAGGACTCATATTTCTTAATCGAGTATCCATCTTATTGATGTGAAGCCTCTCCATTCTTTTCCTTCAATGTTCTTATCCGGTGATTCTCATGAAGATACTAACGGAGCTTCTAGTTCATCATTCTTCTTTCTTTTATCTTCTCCGGTGGTTTCAATTCAAGCTTTGTTGATCTTACCCCTTTCCTCATTTCAATGCCTTCTCATACCGGTGTACCTCATAACAATTCACTTCTCACTATTCATTTGTTCCGGCGTGCTCAAAGCTTTCTCAAAAGGCTCGTGTTGTCATTCAAGATCCGTTCAATCTATTTCGAGGTTTTTTATCTCATTCAAGCCATTTAATTCAACCGGTGCATTCTCTCTTTTTAAATCCCTAAACGGTGTTTCTTTTGAGTGGGCCCTAAACCACAGGTCTTTTTCCAGGATCTTACCTGACTCTTATTATTTTCCCGGAGCTATCCTAAATTCATTTCAAATTTGACGTAAGAATGATTCATCATCGGTCTTATGTTTTCTCCAAGATCTTTCAGATTCTTTTCATCCTTGGCTCAACCTCTTCGTTTTGATTCTTCCGGAGTGCCTAAATAAGTCATAATGGTATTTCTCGTCGTCATTCTCAGATTTTGAAGACCGAAGAAGGCTTGTTCTTCCATATATTGCTCCATTCTCTTCAAGATTCGTGATTCCACCTTGTTGCCATCCTCTCATAATGATATTCGATTGTGAGAATTCTTTTCACCCATCCGGAGCATTTCAAGGGTATTTTCAGTTCGATTATCCGGAGTCCATCATTTCAGAAGACTTGTTCATTCTCAGCTTTCAGCTCTCGTTCCCCAAATCTCACCGGTGCATCATTCAATATTCTCTAATCAGCTCATGATCTTTTGTTCTCGTGGATCTAATTTCCATCAAGTATTTTCATTCGTTCTCTAATTCCTTTCCGGTGATTCGTTATCTTTTATTCGTTCATTTGCAATTCCTATGGTGGTTCGTTCAAGATTCTTCTTCCTTCGTGTATCATATCAATTTATTGGTCGTTTCAATTCTACCGGTGGTTTGTTGAAGACCTTCCCAAGTTTGACGCTATATCTCTCTTAATCTTTTTTACGAGAGTAAGTAATATGTCGAATCCATTGATTGTCATCAATTTAATTGGTGAAGGATAAGCATAATGTAATTCTTATTCTTGCTTCATCGAGTTTATTCAATTCCTGTTTTCCGGAGTGGCTCATTATACTTATTCTTGGTTTCAAGTGCTCATCTTTGTTTCCTGGAGTTCCAAGCCCTAATTATCACGGAGATCCATCTAAATCATCACAAGGTTTCACCCTGTGTTGTCAACTTCTCTCTCCTTTCGTTATCTTTTGTTTACCGGAGTTCTTCATGAAGGTTCTACATGATGGTTCATCAAGGATTTAATTCCTTCTCGAAGTGTTCGTCAAGATTCTTTTCAGGGGAACTCAAGTTTTCTTCTTCTTGCTATCCGGAGTGCAATTCTTTCTTCCGAATCATTGGAGGTGGTATTATGTCATTCTTGATAATTTGAGTTCATGTTTCATGATTCACGTGTTGTTAAGAATGAGGTATTTTAAATCCACCAATCTCGTCATTGGGATTACCTTGGGTTATATTTCACCTAAAGCCTTCCCTAAGGTTTGTTGCTATCTATGGTGCTTATAAATGACCCACGTTCTTCATTTATCCTCCCGGTGATATAGTTTCTCGTCTCCTTGTTCATATCAATCCAATTCTTTTCCCGTGAGTGGCAAGTTGTCACCTCATAATTTGAGATGTATTCCATAAGACCATATCAAGCGTATTCTTTTCGTTGTTGGTTTTTCAACAACTCCGTTCTAGCATTTGTTATAACCATGCTCTCTCAAGATATTGTTTCCCTTCGTTCCGGAGGCAGTGTTTTGTAATGTCATCAAGTATCTTCTCATCTTACCATGTTCTTATTCAATTTCTTTCTTTTCAACCGGTGTGCTGCCCGAATTTGGTCTTCCTTGATCCCCTTCCTTAACCGGAGTGTTTTCTATATATATCTTCCCTTCAACCTCAAGGTTTTCACAATGTTTTGTCCCTCTTTTCTAACAGAATGTTTTCAACTTCGTTCATCTCCGTTGTATTCTTTTCTCGTAATGGCTTAACCTTTCCAAGGTTCTTGGGTTTCACTCGTTCGTCAAAGAAGCAACTTAGTTTTACCTCTTCTCTTTCTTTTCCGTTCTCCCTCCGGTGCCATTCTAGATCTCGAGACGAGATCCTCTCGTAGTGGTGGAGTGTTGTAACGCCCCGTGACCGATGTGCCAGGTGTCGTCCAGTTATTCGCTGTTGTTGCCTTGTCATTGCTTGCGTGTCATGCATTGCATATCATGTCATCATGTGCATTTCTTTTGCATACGTGTTCGTCTCATGCATCCGAGCATTTTCCCCGTTGTCCGTTTTGCATTCCGGCGCTCCGTTCTCCTTCCGTGGTCACTTCTACCCTTTCTTTCGTGTGTGGGGATTAAACATTTCTGGATTGGACCGAGAGTTGCCAAGCGGCCTTGGTTTACCACCGGTAGACCGCCTGTCAAGTTTCGTACCATTTGGACTTCGTTTGATGCTCCAACGGTTAACCGAGGGACCGAAAAGGCCTCGTGTGTGTTGCAGCCCAACACCCTTCCAATTTGACCCAAAACCCACCTAAACCCTTTCCATCATCTCGGTCGTTCGATCACGATCGCGTGGCCGAAAACCGCACCTCATTCGGACTCTCCTAGCCCCCTCTACCTATAAAAGAGCACCCCTCCCCGAAATTTCGGATCATTTCGCGGATGAACCCTAGATCCACTCCTCCCCGCGCCGCCGGACATGTCCGCCCGGCGGCCGGACACGTCCAACTGCCCGCCGCAGCGAATTGTGTCGCGCCACCTGTCCTCCGCCGCCATCCTCGCGTCGCCGGCCCGCGGAGCCCAGATCGGGCCCGCGTGAGCCCACACCGCCGCCGTCGCCCGCCCGCCGGGGTGCCTCGCCACCGCGCCCCTTCGTGCTCGCCGCCGCCGCCAGCGGCCACTGGAGCCATGGCCCGCCGCCACCGCCTTCCGCGGAGGAGCCCGCAACCACCGCCGCCCGGCTCCCATGCCTGCGCCGCCTCCCGCTCGCGGGCGAGCCCCTTCGCCGCCTCGGGCGCCATCGCCGGCGTGGCCATCCGCCGCCCCGACCGCGCTACTCCGGCGCCGCCGGCCTCGCCATGGCCGCCTGCAACTTCCTCGTCGCCGGCGTCCTCTCCGGCCACCGGATCCGGCCCTCCTCCGGCCTCCTCCTCGTCTCCGGCCTCCTTCTCCATCTCCGGCGCAACTCCGGCCAACTCTGGCGAGATTTCGTCGGGATAGATCAGATCCACCCATCCCTCCAACCAAACGGCTCCTTCCCCATGTCCCGGATCCCTCCATCCCGCGTTGACTTTCGCGGAGGTATAAATTCCACTAAGTCCCCGAAATTCCCAGATCCATATGCCCTTGTTCATCGTGCCGTAACTTTGCATCCGTAGCTCCGTTTTGGGCATATAGCATATCAAAATGTTTGTCTCAGAGAGCACATCATTTCATCTCATTGCATCATTTTCATTTGAGTGCATCTTGATGTCCGAAATTCTGTTATAAGAGTGCTACTTGATTTATTTGTCAGATCTGCTGCTCCATTTAGATATTTGTCATTTTTGCCATGATTATTGTGTGCATGATATGCCCATGAGCTCTACATATGTTTTGTTAAGGGTTTTACCATCTTTCCAGAGGTGAAACCCATGTATTTTTGTGATGTGTGTGGTGACTAGCACAAGCTTGCAAAGTGAGGCACTTGGTAATGCTGATTTCAGGGACTTGGCATTTCCACTAAGTCCTTGATCTGTTTATCTCATTATGCCATATGTTCATGTTGTTTCCTAGTGATCCGTGCCTCTTTTGAGGATGATCAGTAAGGATGTTTTGTTAATATTGTAGTGCTCTATCCATCCATGTCTTTGTTTACAATTATGGAGCACCCTAACTTGAGCCAATCGAGCTCTACTTTTGCTATTTCGTGAATCTGGGCAGATTGTCTACTTGTTAGCGATTTTGCCGAGGATGTTGTAGTTGATCCGTGTATGCCATGTTATTGTTCTTGCCATGTCTAGCTTGTATTTTGTGTATTCTTGATGGGTGCATGCTTAGATTGTCATGACTTGCTCTGTAGTAAGTGCATCGAGCTCGTAAACATGCCTACTTGATATCTGTTTCAGCATGCTCCAGTTTTCACTAAGTCTGAGAACTGATTGTGTTTTTGCCATGTTCACATGCTTGCAATTGTATTTTCTGATCCCTTTTGGCTCAAGGTCACTAAGGGACTTTTGTTAAGCTCTTTGAGGAGCTCCATGCCATGCTTTACTTTGCCATGTTCAGTTCCTGTAGCATCTAGTTTTCATGCTCCAAAGTGTGCTACCTGATCTGAAATTCCAGACAAGTGTTAATTTCACTAAGTCTGAGATCTGTTTACCGTTTGCATTTTTGCCATGCTTGTTTGAACCTGTTAAGGGATGAATTGACCGTAGCTCAGTGTTCATCTTTAAGCATCTTGAATGCATCCCTGCCATGTATTTTTATGCCATGTTTGAGTGCTGTAGCATGTTCATCTCGTTGCATTTAGGTGGCCACTTGCTGTAAATCACAGTACGTGGTCATATTTGAATTTCTTGCCGTTTCCAAACCGTAACTCCGATCCCGGCATTCTTTATATCGTTTTCAAGCGATTTCATCTCATCTTTCCAGTGACACACTTGGATTTCCATGTTGAGGCCAGGTTCTTTCATTCCCTTGCAAATCATGCATACGCATCGCATACCGCATCCCGCATATCATACCATGTTCATATGTTGGTTGTTTACCATATTGTGTGCTTCTTTCCGGTGTTTGCTTCTTTGGGTTGGTTCCGGTAACGTCGCTTTTGTGAGGACCCGTTCGTCTATGTCCATTTGTCTTCTTCATGGACTCGTTCTTCTTCCTTGCGGGATTTCAGGCAAGATGACCATACCCTCGAAATCACTTCTATCTTTGCTTGCTAGATGCTCGCTCTTTTGCTATGCCTATGCTGCGATACCTACCACTTGTTTGTCATGCCTCCCATATTGTTGAACCAAGCCTCTAACCCACCTTGTCCTAGCAAACAATTGCTTGGCTATGTTACCGCTTTGCTCAGCCCCTCTTATAGCGTTGCTAGTTGCAGGTGAAGATTGAAGTTTGTTCCTTGTCGAAACATGGAGTTGTTGTTCCTTGTTGGAACATGTTTACTTGTTGGGATATCACTATATATCTTATTTAATTAATGCATCTATATACTTGGTAAAGGGTGGAAGGCTCGGCCTTATGCCTGGTGTTTTGTTCCACTCTTGCCGCCCTAGTTTCCGTCATATCGGTGTTATGGTCCCGGATTTTGCATTCCTTACGCGGTTGGGTAATAATGGAAACCCCTTGATAGTTCGCCTTGATTAAAGCTTTTCCTGCAATGCCCAACATTGGTCTTACCATTCGCCACCTAGCCTTTTCTTTTCCCTTGGGGGTCGCGCGCCCAAGGGTCATCATTATTTTAACCCCCCCCCCCCGGGCCAGTGCTCCTCTGAGTGTTGGTCCAACCGAGCGATGTCCGGGGCTACCAGGGGCAACTCTGGGCTGGCCTACCCGACGTCTTGCTCATCCGGTGTGCCCTGAGAACGAGATATGTGCAGCTCCTATCGGGATTTGTCGGCACATCTGGGTGGTGTTGCTGGATTTGTTTTAACTTGTCGAAGTGTCTTGTTGTACCGGGATACCGAGTCTGGTCGGAATGTCTCGGGAGGAGGTCTATTCCTTCGTTGACCGTGAGAGCTTGTCATGGGCTAAGTTGGGATACCCCTGCAGGGATTTGAACTTTCGAAAGCCGTGCCCGCGGTTATGGGTAGATGGGAATTTGTTAATATCCGGTTGTAGATAACTTGAACCTTAACTTAATTAAAATGAGTCAACTGTGTGTGTAACCGTGATGGTCTCTTTCCGGCGGAGTCCGGAAAGCGAACACGGTGTTGGAGTTATGCTTGACGTAGGTTGTTTTAGGATCACTTCTTGATCATAGATTTTTGACCGTGCTTTTGCCTTCTCTTCTCGCTCTCATTTGCGTATGTTAGCCACCATATATGCTAGTCGCTTGCTGCAGCTCCACCTCATACCTTTACCTTACCCATAAGCTTAAATAGTCTTGATCGCGAGGGTGTGAGATTGCTGAGTCCCCGTGACTCACAGATACTTCCAAAACCAGCTTGCAGGTGTCGATGAGTCCGTGTAGATGATGCAACCAAGCTCAGGAGGAGCTCGATGAAGATCTTGTCCTTTGTGTTGTTTCGTTCTAGTTGGTCAGTAGTGGAGCCCAGTTGGGGTCGATCGGAGACCTTTGTCGCATTTGGGGTTCTTCTTTTATTTTGGTTCCGTAGTCGGACCTTGATTGTATCTGAATGATGTAATGCTTTATTCTTGTATTTGTGTGAAGTGGCGATTGTAAGCCAACTATGTATCTCTTTCCCTTATGTATTACATGGGTTGTGTGAAGATTACCTCACTTACGACATTGCTTTCAATGCGGTTATGTCTCTAAGTCGTGCTTCGACACGTGGGAGATATAGCCGCATCGAGGGCGTTACACCTCACCGGCCACGTATCGCCACGAATCGATACCGCATCTCTCCTCGACGGTCGTCTGGGGCTGTCCGGCCCAAAATGGTGCTAGACAGTTCAGCAACCACTGCCAGTTGGAGAAGCTGATTTAGCTGTTGAACGGAAGGAAATCGCTGCATGGAGTGAGAAGCTACGAAGAGAAGCTGGATCTGTGAAGTTTTGTGAACTTATAGGGTATCCGAACACACCCTTAATCATCCCTGAAAAATGTAGCATGGAGGTGATTACTCCCTACAAAAAGCCATTTCCATTGGGAAAAATGGGAGATTTGCCCATGTAAATTTATTTTTGTCTGATTTATTCTTCACCAGGGCCCGATCTCAAGGAAAAATTGCCATCACCAAAACTCTTGCCCTCCCTCTCCCCCTCTCACCCTTCCCGAAGTTCATTTTGAGAATAGACAAGACAAATATATCTGAAACTATGCCCTATAAAAAAACACATGACATATGCAGTAATTATTACTATGATATCTGCAATTTCCATGGTATGAATAAATCAATCGC
This sequence comes from Triticum aestivum, assembly GCF_018294505.1. NCBI lineage: Eukaryota > Viridiplantae > Streptophyta > Magnoliopsida > Poales > Poaceae > Triticum > Triticum aestivum. The sequence goes on from NC_057806.1 coordinate 455,318,680, forward strand.
CATGTTATTTACAAATAATTTGCCCGTGGTCCAGTAGATACAAAAAAACATGCACAAGGACATTGCCATGAAATAATAGTTGCCATCATTGTGATGATTAATTTTCCATTATATATGTAATAAAAACTATAGAACTCATACGTTGAGCAAAACACACAAAAGAACACAAAACAAATTGCAATGATTTATGGAAATAATTTTTGCCATGTGGAAAATTTATGAAAATTGCCATTTGAGTAGTACACAATTATTTAAAAAATCCAACATTATAATTTATGTTCTCTAAAATGATAGCAAAATTAGGAAACACAAAATAACAATAAAGATATAGCAACTTTAAAAAATCTTTATAAGTCATGGCAAATGCGGAAAAAAATTCGATCAATGACATGGCAAATGTATAAATTTTGACAAATAGGTTCACATGGGCTACTTTAAAAAAATTGCCATGCCAATTGTAGAAAACAAAAAAATTGTAAATTTTGCCATGTGAGTAGGACACATGATGGCAAAATTAGGAAAAACAGATCACGAAATAGATATGGCAACTTTTAAAAAAATAATCTATATAGGACATGGTAATGGGGAAATAAAAATCATTGGTGACATGGTAAATGTATATATTTTGAGAAAAAGAGGGTCACTTGGCAAACTATAAAATGTTGTTATCGTAAATTAGCCATGGCAAATGCAGAGAGATAAAATTCTAGGTTTTGAGTATATCCAGAAGTTTGATCTCGAAAGGCAGCAATTCCAAGGCCCACTTAGCGGTTAGGCCAGCCGCATCCCTGTTGTTGATTACATCAGACAGGGGGACTTTGCTTTCTACCGTTATGGGGCAGGCCTGAAAAAAAGTGCTACAGTTTTCGGGATGCCATAAACTCCACATATGTGATCTTTTGATATTGCAAATATCTGGTTTTGCACGGAGAAAGCATCTCTGAAAACATAGTACTGGTCTCTAGACTTTGTATGTGTGTCCTTCCTCCTCGCATTCAACCACTAGGACTGCACTGACCACCCTGTTGGTTCCCTCTACACTCTGAAGGTTGTCAGCTCCTCCTAGCCATGACTAGAAGCTATGCCCTGGAGGATGAGCTCGCCGCGATGAACTCCTGATTGCCGAAGTCGACAATCCGGCCTACAACGAAGGGTTTGGCGAGCCCGATACGGCCCACCAAATCAGTGATGTAGCACATCACGTTGGACGCAAACATCTGCCCTAGCGCGAAGACGCCGACGTGAACTGTATAACTCATCTGATCTCCGAGCTCGCCTAGCATGTCTCGTTCCTGGAGCGCCACCGTCGAAATATTTTTTGGTAGATCCTTCCCTATGGTATTATGGCTAGGCGAGTAGAGCATAGAGGGAACATGAGAAGATTTACCTAGGTTCAAGCCCTCACGGTGGAGATAAAACCCTACTTCTTTCTCGCATGTATTGACTGAGTATATGGTTGTACAATAACGATGGAGAGATTAAGTATTAACTATATGGCTCTTCTCTTATCGACTAGCCTAGCCCTGACTTATATGGGTACTGAGGGTGAAGCTTGTGCCTTCGTTTAAAAAAAAACAATATTGAGGGTGTAAATTTTGATGGATTTAGAAATAACTTAACAAAATGGAAATAACTTTTTTATTTATTCAATCCTTTTTAAAAGGCCAACTAAATTCACATTATCAGCTCACCCTAATTAATTACTCCCTATGTCCTTAAATATAAATCTTTCTAGAGTTTTCAAATGGACTACCACATACAGATTTATATAGACATATTTTAGAGTGTAGATTCTCTCGTTTTGTTTTGTTCCGTGTGTAGTCATTTGTTAAAATATCTAAAAAGACAAATATTTTTAGGAATATATAGACATATTTGGAGTGGTAGAAGTATATTTTTGGCTATGTTGCCAAAAGAAAAAACAGTGTGGACCTTAAGCGTCTCGACTCCATGTCCTGTTTTTCCCCCACATCGCCCAATCGCGAAGAAGGGAGCGAGGGCCGCCGCCGCCGCCGCCGATGTTTCTCATGCCGTCCCACGACGCCGGCCTGCTGCCTCGCCCGATGTTGCACTTCTTAAAGCCGCACTCTCCCCGTCCACCCATCAAATCTCCTCGCCGACGCTATCGGCGCCGATGCCGAGCACAGACGCCACTACACCCATCGGCAGCAGGTGCGGCGGCGGGGGGCAGTATCAGCAGCGGCGGAGAGCACAGGAGGGATTAATGTTGTAGGGGGGGGGGGGGGGGGGGGGGGTGCGACGGCGGCGAAGGCCTGGGAAGCGGCGGCGCATCTCAAGGTCTCCGTTCGCTCCGCACATGGGGTTAGGCTTGTGGTGGAGTTCGAGCATGGAACAAGCGGGCGAACAAGGCAGCCTCCTGCCCATATTCGCATGGTTAAATTGTGGAACCCCAAGAATAGGCGAACGCTTATCTTTTGGTGGATTCGGGGGCCTCCATGCTTGGCGCGCGGCATTGCCTCCTCACCATCCCCCTCTCTTTCTCCGCCCGACTCCCCCAGCCCCGATTCCAGTCCCAAATCGTCTCCTTTCCCCATCCATCGAGGAGCTTCTTGGCAAGATGGGGAGGAAGGAGAAGGGATTCATGTGAGGTATTGCAATTTTCTCCATGTCCTGCCTTTCTATTAGCTTGATTTGTTTGCTCGTTGTAGTTTTCTGTTACAACATGATCTGCATTTGTTCAATCCGGGCACAAATTCCATGTATTTGTGCAGTTCACCTGGATAGAGTGGGGCTTTCTCTTGCTGGAAACTGTCAAATCGTTGCAAGACCCATGCGAAGTTAACAATCTTGCCTTTTTGTGCTATAATTGCTCTTTTTTGTTGTTAACTTTGGCCGTTTCACTGGCCTAATGGGAATTGTTCAGTTGGGCCTAGGACGAGTGTTTGACAAAAAACTACCACTTTAAGGGTCGTCGTTCCACAGAACTACCATTTTTTAAAAAGTGATCGAAAACTATCAAAAATTCTTAATTTTGTGACTAAAAACTACCAGTTTCACTTGATGATCGTTTTAGACGATTTAAACAGAAAACTGACAAAACTGGCCCACCCGTCAGGGCTAATGTGGCTGAAAAGTCAATGCCAGGGGAGACTGGCCCACCCGCAGCCGTCGCCTCCCACCTCTCACCCCCACCCGCGCTGCAGATCGACGCCGCCGGACCTGTCCCCCGTCTCGCCGCCGGACCCGTCCCCCCGTCTCGCCGCCGATGGACTCCCGGGGTCCGACGCCTGCTCCCGTCTCTGTCACGGACGCGCCCAAGGCTCCCAAGAAGCAGGCGCGCCACCGGCCTGTAGCGGACGCGCCCGGACCGGCTGCCAAGGACGCGAGTCCGATGACTTGCCGCCGCCGCCCAGTGCCCACACGCGATAGCTCTCCAGGCGCAGGGGCATGGGCTGTCTCGCGCACCAAGACAAGCGGGCGACGGCGCTAGGCACCAGCGACGGGAGGCGGAGATGAGGGGCGACCGAAGGGAACTCCGGCGAGGCGGCGGACGCGAGGCAGCGGATCTGGTCGGCGACGAGCTGCTCAACCTGCTCGCCGCCAGCCCCGACGGACTAGCTTCCGGCAGCAAGGGCTCGCCGCGACGGTGGTCCTGATTCCGGGGGAGGGAGAGCCTGCCTTCGGTGGCAACCAGGATGACGACGACGTGGAGGACGCCTCGCCGGGCAGCAAGGATCTGGCGACCACAGCGTGCAGCAGGGGCGTCTCCCCGGCGGGCGTGTCACCGGAGTTTGACCTCCTTTCCTCCCATGCACAGAAGCTGTTTGTGAAAATGCCAAAGAAAGATAGAGAGAGGAGGAAGAAGAATAACGTGTGGGTCCCACCTGTAATAACGGTCAACTGAACGGTCAACATGTTTAAATCGTTTAAACTGTCTATTACCTGAAACTGGTAGTTTTTAGTCACAAAATTAAGATTTTTTGGTAGTTTTCGACCACTTTTTAAAAAGTGGTAGTTCTGTGGGACGACGACCCCTAAAGTGGTAGTTTTTTGTCAAACACTCGGCCTAGGACCCCTGGTTAGTCCTTTTCAAACAAAATTAACAATCTCGGCAACAATTTTAAGTGTAAGGAAGAATGTGAAATGATAGATGAGGATTGCACACGATATTACATTGTACAGGTTGATGCTTTTCAAACTATAAGCTCTTTACCTGGTATTACACAATCTTATGTAAGTGAATGCACAAGCTTAGATAAGCCAGAGTAGCCCTCAAAAGGTCATGGTGGCTATCGTCTTAGAAACTAAAGTATTTGCAAAATATAAGTGCCTTATCCTGAGTTCATCGAGATGCATAGCTTATCTCGTCTGCTTGGAGATCAGATGGCCAGCACGCAGTTCACCTAGCAACTTGACTAGACGTGTATTTTTGCCAGCACAAAGGGCCAACTAACAACACAAATAAGAATTGGGCAGACGCTCTGCCATCAAATATATATATATATATATATATATATATATATTTGATTAATTCTATTGATGTAAATACTAAAAGTGCGCATGGAGTTTTCTGGTAGAGCTCTACTGCTCTTGTCCTCTTATGAAAGTTGACATAAATTGACTTGATATATGAGAAGTGCTGAACTCATACGAAATTATTAAGATTTATAAGTGTATGCATCCTTTCTGGTTGCCAGTCAAGCAATGCTAACCTACCTCATATAATTTTGGTAGTCATGATTCCTGAACATATATCAGCATAATGTTTCATTTATTAACTTGCTAGTTACTTTTCAGGTACCCAATAGTAATGCTATCCATGATAATTATTTGAACTCACCATCGCGTAATTCCTGCATGCCGTGGGATGGAGGAACTGAATGTTGAAGGAGCGCAGAAAGTGGAGGAACTGAATGTCAAAGGGGTGCAGCAAGAGGAGGAACTGAATGTTAAAGGGGTACATCAAGTAGCTGTTGTTCCAGACACTGCCGGCTCACTGGAAAACTTGACTGATTCAAAGCCTCTTGTTTCTGTTGTTTTTACTGAAAGTTCCCCAGATGGTCATAACAGACATTTAAGTGAAGATTTAAGTTCGCTTACAATTAATAATATACGTGTGAATGGGGAGGAGATTTGCCACAACCAATCTAAGGGGAATGGTCACAATAGAAATTTCAGTGAAGATATAGGTTCCCTTACAATTAATGAATGTCGTGCAAACAAAGTAGAGGAAAATTGTCATGACCAGCTTGAAGGGAAGGAACAACAACAAATTAGTCGCCATAACTCAGCTGAAAGAAACATTTTTAAGGCAGCGGAGATCGCCGAACGTTTCATTCAGGCTCTAGATAATAGAGTTCTTGTTGAAACTGCAGCACCGATTGAATCTGTTAAAGATGCTGTTAGCAAATTTGGAGGGATTCTTGACTGGAAAGAGGTGATGGCTCTTTTTCTCAAATGTTTATTGTACTTCTTATTGCCTTGTCTTGGCTCTACAAGCTTATGATTTTAATACCTTTTTCAGAGGCGTAAAAATGTTCAACTCAAACTTGACAAGGTGCGGGAAGAAGGCCCCGAGTACCAGAGAAGATTCATAGCTGAAGAAGTTGAGAAAAGCAAAGTTCTGCAGGAGCTGTGTAGCACCAGGCGGATCATAGAAGGGCTGAAATTAAGCCTGGAGAAAGCACAAACTGGAGCATTGCAAGCACAGCAAGATGCAGAGCTCGCTGAGATACGATACAAAGAGATACAACAGGGTATTGCTCGCAAAGAGAGTGCTGCAGTGAAGGCAGAGATTGTTCTTGCCAAAGAACGCTACGCGACTGCCTTAGCAGACTTGCAGTCAGTTAAAGAGGAGCTAGAGCAGCTTGAGAAGGAACACACAGCTTTAATTACACATAGGGAGAATGCTGAGATTAGAGCACATGAATCCACTGCCGCGTCTCAGGAGATTGAGAAGATCGTGGAGGACCTTACCCTTGAGCTCATCTCACTGAAAGAGTCACTTACCTCTTCGCACGCTACCCACATTATAGCAGAGGAGCGAAGAATAAATGTGGCTTTGGCGTATGAGCAAGAAAAGCTGGATTCGCAGAATGAGTTGAAGCAAGCTGAGGAGGAGATTCAAAAGCTGAATGGCGAGATCTCGGCCAATAAAGATCTTGAGTCTAAGCTAGAAGCTGCTTCTGCGTTGCTGGCAAATCTGCAAAGTGACTTTACTGCTTATATGGAAGGGATACTGCCTGAGAAGGAAAGCGAGGTTGGAGAGAAAGTGCGATCCATGGTTAGTGTCCAGATGAAGCTGGCAAAGACCAGGAAAGAGCTTGACGATATGAGGACAAACATCGAAACGGACAAGGATGAGGTGAAAGGGCTGTGGAATACTGCTGCTGCATTACGAGCTGATCTAGAGAAGGAGAAGGCAGACCTCACAGCATTGAAAGATAAAGTGCATCATGCAACAGTTTCTGTCTCGTCTCTCCAGGAAGAACTGAGAAAGACGATGCGTGAACTCAGCGTTGTACAGGAGAGAACAGAAGCGGCTAAAATGCCCATAGAGCTACAGAAGGCTACTCAAGAAACACAACTAGCAAAGGCGAAGGCTCGGTTGGCCTGCGATGAGGTTACAAGGGCTAGTGAAGAGGCAGACCGAGCTAAGGCAGATGTCAACATTGTCCAGTTGAAGCAAGAAGCAGTTTCAAGGGAGATACTCGCGGTTAAAGCATCAGAAGAGATTGCAATGGCCTCAGCAAATGCACTGCAAGAATACAAAGAGGAGGGAGAAATAGATCCCCAAGCTAACCGAGGAAGTGACAAGAGCATGATGGTACCACTTGAAGACTACGATGCGTTGAACAAGAGAGCAAAGGAAGCCGATGACCGAGCTAAGAAGCGGGTTATGGAGGCAGTTGAGAAGATCAAGGAGGCCAAGGAGGGAGAGGTGAGGAGCTTGGATAAGTTGCATCAGCTGACCAAACAGATTGATGAAAGGAGGGAGGCGCTGAGGGACGCGCATGAGAAAGTCATCACAGCACAAGACAACAAGTTGACAATGGAGAACGAGCTGAGGAAAAGAAGAGCCAAGCATGGCCAACATTACACGGCGGGCGATGCCGATCTCGCGATTCCCGGTGTCTGCCTTCTGAATGATAGTGCATGCTCTTTTGATGCAGCGGGATCGTCTGCTTCTCATGCGCAAGGAGGAGGCCTAGGTAGAGCCGACACCATCGCGACAACTGCAGCAGCAGAGCCAAAGGCGCGGAAGTCCTTCTTCCCTCGCTCCATAGCGATGATGTTCATGAATAGGAAGAAGACACATTCGAAGTGAACCTCCGTAGTTTGCTGATTTCCTATGGTATGATCCCTCTGTACATGTATCAAGTAGGTTACACAATTTTTTTCACACCGATTGTACTTATCGTTCAGAAATGAAATCTGATTTCGTCGGTCTGAGCTTGTCACCAACCTTGCAATCTTTTCTCTTTGTCAATGAAGCTGTCTTCGTTAGAATCAGAAGAAGCATACCTCTGAACCTGTTGACAGTGTTTTCTTTTCGTCATTTAGCTTGACGATTTGTTATCTTTCACATGAGCATTTCTGTCTCTGATGGTTTCCAGAGGCTCTACTGCTCCCAGAATGCAAATTAATAAGTCCAAAAAACAGTAAGGCATCAGAGCTGTCTGAGAATTTATAAAGCCATAATAAAATGAAATGTGTTGGGTCTATATTCCTTTTGCTTAAAGTAAGTAAGAACATTTAGCAAAACAACTACACTATTATTTTTGGTTGAACAAGAGAAGTTCACACAACACCGTTGAATCACTCTGCAGCCCTTTCCTGCTTGTAAATTTATGGGGCCATTTGAAAAATCAGTCAAATAGTTTGAGGCCATCGCCGACGTCTTCGCAGTGCCTGACGTGCCGGAGAACGGCGCCGAGGTCCCCCTTCTTCTTGGCCCTGCAGTCGTAGCTCGGCGCCGCGTGGAAGCACGGCTCCATGGACGCCGCCTGCACACAGGGCTGGTCGGCCGCCGTCTGGTTCCTCGGCGCCAGCAGCAGCCACGGCTTCACCCCGGCGAGCCCGTGCCCGACGTACCCCACGGTGGACCAGCCGCTCACCACCGACACGTCGCAGTAGCTCTGCAGGAACATCTCCACCACCGCCTTCTGGTTGCGCGAGAGGTTCCCAGCGCCGCCGCCGACGGGCTGCAGCACGCTGACGGTCTCCCCGGTCACTGTCGCGTGCTCGTAGTACGTGGACCTGAGCTTCTCGGCGTACTCCGGGTGCTCTGAGCTGACGAGCACCGCCTTGGACGCCGCCGCCTCATGGAGGACGCCCGGGGTCGTGTCGACCGCCGGCAGGATCTTCTCCTGGCTCGTCGTGCATGCCGAGACCTGCTTGAAGTACTCCTCGAACGGCACGGGGTTCCAGGCGAAGGTGGTGATCTGCAGCCCGATCTTTTCTTGGAAGCTGCTGCCCATGTACGACGTGTAGTAGCTCGTGATGAGCTGCCACACCTCGTTGGACGGGTGGAAGAGGTACCTCCCGACGTGGTGGAACGCCGTGTCGCTCGCCGGGAACATCCACCGGAGCTCCTCCTCGAACCGCGGCACCAGGAACAGCCCCGGCGCGAAGTAGAGGTTGGAGCGCAGGATCACCCAGTTGACGTTGCCGAGGACGGCCTGGTCGTCGTCGCAGAAGAAGAGCTGCTCCGCCTGCCGGTAGTCGTGCTCCAGGTGCACGTACGCGTACGGCGGCAGCGACTCCGCCCGCAACCCCAAGCCGGCGGTGGGCTCGCCGTCGCTCTTGTCCTTGTTGGCGGGCCGGATGAAGTTCCCGTAGCTGCGGTCGCTGCCGCGGCGGAGCCCCTTGATGCGGTCGGCGAGGAAGCCCCCGGCGGGGAGCTCCCACGTGGCGCCCGGGAAGGGCTCGCAGAAGAGGCCGGCCATGTCGTCGGCGAGCTGCAGGAGGAGGACGCGGCGGGTGAGCAGCGCGTAGAGGAAGGCGGACGCGATGGAGAGCACGCGGTCGCCGATGTGGCCCGAGGTGGGCGCCCACACGAGGTAGCGGCACTCCACGAGGCCCATGCTGTGCGGGGAGGGCAGCTGCATCAGCGACTTGTTGTAGGAGAGCGTGCCCGGGCCGCACTTGCGGTGGAGCGCCTCGTACTTGCGCAGCCGGGACGCCAGGTACGGCGACGGCGAGTGCGGCGACGCCCTGCGGCGGTGGAGGGACGACGCGTACCGGCTCAGGCAGGCGCCCTCGCTGATGTCCGGCGACAGGAGCCCGCCGAGCAGCCTGTCCCGGCTCGCCGCTGAAGACTCTGGCTGAGCCGTCGCATTCTCTGAAGGAAACCATCGTTCGTCAAGGAGTGAGTGAGTGAGTGGACATATATATGCCATATGATCATGGTCATGTGTGAAAATGCGATCGTTGTGTCATGTACCGTGGCGCGAGGTGACGCTGACGCCCAGATGCCACACGTCCGAGAGGTTGGGGGAGAGCGCGAGGAAGAGCGGCAGGGAGAAGAAGCAGAGCGCCAGGAGCAGCCCGACGACGAGCCACACGGCGCTCCTCGTGGCTGCCGGTGGCTGCGGCGGCGGCGGCCGGCGGGACACCCGCGTCGTCGCCGGCTTGCTCTCCATTGATTGGATTCTTCCTTCGCCGCGATGGAGCGCCTTGCTTGTGCAGGAGCTCAACCGAGCATGCTTGGAAGTCACTAGCCCAGCCGAGTAAAGTTGACGGGGAATGCAGACTTTGGGGTTTCACCTTTTTGCCGATCCAAGTAACGACGGACGTATACGACGTTGTGTCAGATGCAAACTTGCGTTGTTTATGCGTAGACTCTCGCATTTCTCTTCTTTCAACTGCTTCGCAGTGAATTCAGCGCCTCGAGCTGAGTGAGTGGCCGGTGTTCTCTGTGAACATCGAGCTGCTGTCATGTCGCACGCAGTTGCTTTCTCTTTCTTCAAAAAGGCCAAAGCTCGTGAAAGTCCTCTTCTGCGCCCCCGAGCTCGGGGATGAATAGTAAAAAATCTAAATTTCTTCTGGGCAAACTTCAACAAATGTTTTGTAACTTTGACAAATTTCATCACGAAATGATATCCACAAGATCAATGATTTCCAGCGTGGATCCACATTCGCTCCACAAGATCACTGAGCAATCATACAGAGATACGAGTAAACACAGATCAATTAATCGATCGGCAGCCAATTAGCTGTACTTTATGGTCTCCCTGGACACTTTATGGCAACACTTTATGGTCTAAGTTCTTGCTGATAAATTATTTATCCTCTTCCTGGACATTATCACAGCTACAGGATGAACTCATGTTCATTTAGAATACAGTCCTACGTATGCTCCTGCTCATAATTTGGAATGTTCGGCTCATGAAACTACGGCCCTTTGAAGAACTATTTACAGTTTCTTTAGACATTATTTTCAATTTTTATGTTTCTTATTGGGAGAAAAAAATCATTTACTTATAAGACCAACTGTTTTTTCTGCGGGGTAAAATATTGGACCAGCAAAAACGTTATGTTTCTTATTGGGAGAAAAAATCATTTACTTATAAGACCAACTGTTTTTAAGTTCTTGCTGATAAATTATTTATCCTCTCCCTGGACATTAGCACAGCTACAGGATGAACTCATGTTCATTTAGAATACAGTCCTACGTATGCTCCTGCTCATAATTTGGAATGTTCGGCTCATGAAACTACGGCCCTTTGAAGAACTATTTACAGTTTCTTTAGACATTATTTTCAACTTTTATGTTTCTTATTGGGAGGAAAAAATCATTTACTTATAAGACCAACTGTTTTTTCTGCGGGGTAAAATATTGGACCAGCAAAAACGTTATGTTTCTTATTGGGAGAAAAAATCATTTACTTATAAGACCAACTGTTTTTAAGTTCTTGCTGATAAATTATTTATCCTCTCCCTGGACATTAGCACAGCTACAGGATGAACTCATGTTCATTTAGAATACAGTCCTACGTATGCTACTGCTCATAATTTGGAATGTTCGGCTCATGAAACTACGGCCCTTTGAAGAACTATTTACAGTTTCTTTAGACATTATTTTCAACTTTTATGTTTCTTATTGGGAGGAAAAAATCATTTACTTATAAGACCAACTGTTTTTTCTGCGGGGTAAAATATTGGACCAGCAAAAACGTTATGTTTCTTATTGGGAGAAAAAATCATTTACTTATAAGACCAACTGTTTTTAAGTTCTTGCTGATAAATTATTTATCCTCTCCCTGGACATTAGCACAGCTACAGGATGAACTCATGTTCATTTAGAATACAGTCCTACGTATGCTCCTGCTCATAATTTGGAATGTTCGGCTCATGAAACTACGGCCCTTTGAAGAACTATTTACAGTTTCTTTAGACATTATTTTCAATTTTTATGTTTCTTATTGGGAGAAAAAAATCATTTACTTATAAGACCAACTGTTTTTTCTGCGGGGTAAAATATTGGACCAGCAAAAACGTTATGTTTCTTATTGGGAGAAAAAATCATTTACTTATAAGACCAACTGTTTTTAAGTTCTTGCTGATAAATTATTTATCCTCTCCCTGGACATTAGCACAGCTACAGGATGAACTCATGTTCATTTAGAATACAGTCCTACGTATGCTCCTGCTCATAATTTGGAATGTTCGGCTCATGAAACTACGGCCCTTTGAAGAACTATTTACAGTTTCTTTAGACATTATTTTCAACTTTTATGTTTCTTATTGGGAGGAAAAAATCATTTACTTATAAGACCAACTGTTTTTTCTGCGGGGTAAAATATTGGACCAGCAAAAACGTTATGTTTCTTATTGGGAGAAAAAATCATTTACTTATAAGACCAACTGTTTTTAAGTTCTTGCTGATAAATTATTTATCCTCTCCCTGGACATTAGCACAGCTACAGGATGAACTCATGTTCATTTAGAATACAGTCCTACGTATGCTCCTGCTCATAATTTGGAATGTTCGGCTCATGAAACTACGGCCCTTTGAAGAACTATTTACAGTTTCTTTAGACATTATTTTCAACTTTTATGTTTCTTATTGGGAGGAAAAAATCATTTACTTATAAGACCAACTGTTTTTTCTGCGGGGTAAAATATTGGACCAGCAAAAACGTTATGTTTCTTATTGGGAGAAAAAATCATTTACTTATAAGACCAACTGTTTTTAAGTTCTTGCTGATAAATTATTTATCCTCTCCCTGGACATTAGCACAGCTACAGGATGAACTCATGTTCATTTAGAATACAGTCCTACGTATGCTCCTGCTCATAATTTGGAATGTTCGGCTCATGAAACTACGGCCCTTTGAAGAACTATTTACAGTTTCTTTAGACATTATTTTCAACTTTTATGTTTCTTATTGGGAGAAAAAAATCATTTACTTATAAGACCAACTGTTTTTTCTGCGGGGTAAAATATTGGACCAGCAAAAACGTTATGTTTCTTATTGGGAGAAAAAATCATTTACTTATAAGACCAACTGTTTTTAAGTTCTTGCTGATAAATTATTTATCCTCTCCCTGGACATTAGCACAGCTACAGGATGAACTCATGTTCATTTAGAATATAGTCCTACGTATGCTCCTGCTCATAATTTGGAATGTTCGGCTCATGAAACTACGGCCCTTTGAAGAACTATTTACAGTTTCTTTAGACATTATTTTCAACTTTTATGTTTCTTATTGGGAGGAAAAAATCATTTACTTATAAGACCAACTGTTTTTTCTGCGGGGTAAAATATTGGACCAGCAAAAACGTTATGTTTCTTATTGGGAGAAAAAATCATTTACTTATAAGACCAACTATTTTTCCTGCGGGGTAAAATATTGGACCAGCAAAAACGTTATGTTTCTTATTGGGAGAAAAAATCATTTACTTATAAGACCAACTGTTTTTCCTGCGGGGTAAAATATTGGACCAGCAAAAACGCTAGAAGGAGGGCTTGAACCTCCGACCTTGTGGTTAACAGCCACACGCTCTGGCCAACTGAGCTATTCCAGCTTTAGTTTCTTTTTTAATGTTTAAAAGCTTTTGATAGCCAAGACATTTTTGTTTTGCATGATTTCAAAAGTTTACCGTTCAACATTTTAAGGACATAGAGACATGCAAGGCCGTGGCTCTTTCAAGGGTTCGTGGCCCTTCTGAAACTTATGGGTATGCATTTGATGCTTTTGATATGTATAAGATTTAGATTTCTGGCAACCTCTCTAATGCCGGTGTTTCTAGCATTCTTACTGATGACCTGCCTCATTCTGATTTGGATCCCTCCCTCTAGTTCATCAAATGTCGGCCGCTTGTCTAATGGGTAGAGGAGAGGAGAAGGATGAAGAGGAAAAAGTGGGTTCGTGGTGGCCGGTGAGGGTCCAAGGCTGAATTGGCCCCAAAAATCTGCCCTAGTCCGGCGTTTCCGGCGGCAGCGGGGCTGAGATTGCGGTGCCAATCATTGCCACGTTCAGTTGAACCGATGGAACCCTCCTGGGGGTCGTGTTGACACATCTCCGCGCCGCGTACAGCGTGCCGAGCCGCTGCTGCTGCCTGCCTGCCTGTGCAAAGTCTTATCCGCGTCTAGTATCTTCACAGAGATTCGGCTGCCGCGCGCACGGCGAACGCCCTGCCTGCCTTGGTCACTGGAGGTTCGTTGGGCAGTTGATGCGAGCACGTCGCCCTGCTCCTGAGACGGAACCAACGATCGGACGAGCACCCTCTACACATATACGTATCACAGAAAAGCAAGGGGAAAATACACATGGAATCGATACAAGCAAGGAACAAAAAACCCACGTCCAGGGAGGAACGCCAGACGCAACGAATCAACCCCAGCAGCCTCACCCTCACCCTCACGGCAAATGGCGATTCCACGACACCCAAACCCAGCGTTACGGTCACACGCACAGCAGCAGCAAACACCAGGGAGACGCCAACTGGGCGCAGATCGTGCGTGGACACTGCGTCGCACGGCAGCAGACTCCTAGCTGTGGGACGCACTCACCCGGAACGGGTCTCAACTTGTGGGCCACCAACCACCGAGAAATATTCTGTTTATTTGGACGGAGAACCTCTGAAGAAACTGCCGCCCCGCCGAGGCAAAACGACGCAGGGGTCGCGAGCCGGCAGCCCACAGCTCTTGTCCAGTCGTCGCCGGCTCCTCGACCCTCATCGCAGTTGCCGCCCCCGCGGTTGGCGCTTTCCCCCCGATGGTCGCCCCGCTCTCCCGAGTCCTCGCCGCCCTCCTCGTCATCGGCCTCCATGTCCACGCCGCCCACGCTCTCTCAGGTGGAGTAATCCGGCCATCATCCCAGGTTCTTGCTCCAGCCTCATCGGCATCCGTTCATGGACCTCACCGGCATTCCTTCGTTCGTTCGCCGCAGGGTACCAGATAAACTGCGGCGCGCGCGGCGAGCGCGTGGCCGGCAACGTGACATGGGTCCCGGACGGGCCGTTCGTGCGCGCCGGCAACGCCGCCGCCGTCCCGTCCCCGCCGCCCGGGATGCCGCCGATGCTCGCCTCGCTCCGCTACTTCCCGGACGCGTCCGCCGGGAAGCACTGCTACGTGCTCCCCGCCGCGAGGAAGGCCACGTACCTGGTCCGCACCACGTACTACTACGGCGGGTTCGACGGCGGCGACAGGCCGCCCGTGTTCGACCAGATCATCGAGGGCACGCGGTGGAGCGAGGTCGACACGGCGGCCGACTACGCCCGCGGCCGCGCCACCTACTTCGAGGCCGTCGTGCGCGCCACTGGCCGGCAGGTCAGCGTCTGCCTGGCCAGGAACGCGGCCACCGCGCCCACGTCCAGCCCCTTCATCTCCGCGCTCGAGGTGGTGCCGCTGGACGACTCGGTGTACAACGCCACCGACTTCTCCTCCTACGCCCTCAGCACCATCGCGCGCCACAGCTTCGGCCACCACGGCGACGCCCTCAGGTAACAGTCGGTCACCATGGCTGCCATGCCTCTGTTCTCCGCTGCAATCCGCATCACAGGTGTTCGATCATCCACGAATTCTTGATCACGCGAAATGCGCCATTCTGCAGCCAGCCAGGGGATGAGTTCAACCGGTACTGGGAGCCGTACAGCGACGGCGCCCCGGTGGTGGAGAGCCAGGGGAGCGTGGCGCCGGCGGCGTTCTGGAACAAGCCACCGGAGGAGGTGTTCCGGCGAGGACTGACGGCCAGCCGCGGGGACACCCTCGAGCTGCAGTGGCCGCCGGCGCCGCTGCCCAAGGCCAGCTACTACCTGGCGCTCTACTTCCAGGACAACCGGGCGCCGAGCCCGCTCAGCTGGAGGGTCTTCGACGTCGCCGTCAACGGCCAGGCCTTCTTCGCCGGCCTGAATGTCTCGACGGCGGGGTCAATGCTGTACGGCGCCGCATGGCCTCTGTCCGGGCAGACCAAGATCACGCTGACGCCCGCCCCGGGGTCGCCGGTCGGGCCGGTGATCAACGCGGCGGAGGTCATGATGGTTGTTCCGCTCGGAGGGAGGACGCATCCTAGAGATGGTAGTACTAACAGATCCGATCAATGCAGCAGCACCTTCCATTCGCCATGGCTGATCCAGTCCCTTTCCTCACGACAACTCTGTAAACCATTCGTGCATTTTATGAACGATTTGCTGCAGTGATCGGCATGGAGGGGCTCGCGAGAGGCTTCGCCAACCCGCCGTCGGACTGGAGCGGCGATCCTTGCTTGCCCGTGGGGAACTCGTGGACCGGTGTTTCCTGCAGCCAAGGCGCACTTGCTCGAGTAACTGCTCTGTAAGTTGCAAACAAGATCAGTATGTTCTTGCCAATTTCAGTCTCTCAACTATGGAGAATGAGCTTTGTGCATTTGCTGCTGCAGCAACCTCACCAATTTCAGTGTTGAAGGGTCGATATCTGACCACATTGCTAATCTGACTGCAATCTCCAGTGTGTAAGCTTCTTGACACAAACTGATGTCAGATCTGCATGCCAAATGAAAGATTGAGTGTTTTGATTGAAGAAATGTTTTGCTGCAGCTGGCTTGTGGGGAACAATCTGACAGGACAAATTCCAGTTATGAGCTCCCTGCATCATTTGGCATCTCTGTAAGTAGAAACATACTACATGATTATTTGCGCAAAAATGAATTTTTGTAGGTTCATAATTATACTACTACTGGTCGACAAAATGAAGATGCTGTCTGTTCCATTTCACTACTTAATCCGGGTTGCATTTCTGACCTGAAGGCACCTGGAGGACAACCAATTGGCAGGGCCGATTCCTCCGTCGCTCGGAGAACTTCCAAGACTTCAGGAACTGTAAGTGGCTTCAACATGCAGTCCATGCTTTGCCAGGCTGTTGCTGCATTATCCAGTCATGATGCTGCTCAATTGACATACATGTTGCAATTGAGCTATGTTGCAATTGAGCTCTGTTGCAATTTCTGACAACTTGAATTCTTGTTCAACAGGTTTGTGCAGAACAACAATTTACAGGGCAACATTCCGATCGGCCTCAACAGAACGAGCATTACATTCAAGTGAGTGATCACCGACATTGTACTACAGTATTATATTTTAGTGGAGCATTCTATTTTTGGAGAGCTTGTGATACCATATAGTCTTGCAGCGAATGACGAATTCATACTTTGACAGGTACACACCTGGGAATAACCTTAACCAACAATAATGTCGCAAGGAACAGAACATCAGATGTTCATGGGATAGTGAGAAGCCATTGACAGACAACAGTGTGAGAATGAGTACTGCACATGCATATCTAATTGGCAGAAGACAATGTTGGCTTATTTCTCTTTCGGTATTGCCAATGTTTTTGTTCTTTCTTGATTTTTTTGGGAGACAAAGGTGTTACTATTGTATATGCCAACTGTACACTATGAACTTCGTCGCACTTGATTCCATTTATTTATGTGTATATGTAAATATGTAAATTTGTAAATTTGTTAGAGAGGCAATCACATAATATGCTTTTTTTTATCAATGTGGATGCCAGAGGCAACCTCTCTATTCGAAGAAAGTTTAAGGCCTCATTTTTTCACGATTACAAGGAAGACGGACCCAAGTACACATAACAAAGTTCTCTGCTCTGATGCAGCTGGCGTCGAAACTATCTGACGCCGTGTGCACATCTTCTTACGGCACTCTTCCTCAATGCAGTTCTGTATGGTTCATTCGGTAGAATTTTCTTCCACACCATAGTCCGAAACAGAATGGCCTCCTTTGTATGTACTTCCGACAGGGTGCTTGATTTTCTCAGCACATACATAGCAATTTTCTATGTCATTCTTATATCCTGGGATGTACTTACACTCAACTTCTTGTTTACGGCCACCTATGAAAAAAATAACCGCGTTAGGGTTCCAAGAAGTAAATACAACCAGTCATGCCAAACATTCCATCAATGGTACTCTACAAGGAAATGGTATTCTTTCATGACAGTTAGGTACAGAAAAAGGGTCTACTTCAGTCCAAAACTAGTTTAGCATATTACACAAGGGTCAGAAACATAATAATTAGTACAAGAACAATGCATATTCCAGAGTTTCTGGAAAGAAAATAAAAACAATATGATGGCATCAAAGCCCGCGGATAAAAAGAAACGGAGCTTACCAGCACAGTTATCATCAACAATGTCGCATGCACTGACGCGATAATATCCATTGGAGGCATTGTCGTTATTATCCATTTCTGCCATCAACTCAGAAAAGAAGATTTGCTCTGACCCTGTGGCAACGTTCCTCGCCTTGAAGTTCATGTGCAAATAGGCGAAGTAGCCCTCGATGAAATCAAAAACATCGTTCAAGCGCACATGTGTAAACTCATAGCGATCCTGCGGATGGAAAGATTATAAGTTGGAAATCAAAATGGAGAATGTGAGCGAAAAGCACAGATATGAACAGAACATATTTTTCAGATAAAGGAAGAAACATGTAGGAACAGATAAAGCAATGCTTACAGGGTGACTCTTATGATAGAAAACCAAGGACATGTTGGCTCTCTTCTTGTATAGACGCCTCCAACGGGATATCCGTTCATCTGGTGTCAAAAAGAGTAGCTGAAGACCCGTAAACTCTGCTCCGGCATCATATGCACCGCCTTCCTCTGTGTCGCTCTCTCCGGCAGGTTTGTCTCCTGATGTTTCTGCATCGGTTACAGGTTTGCTGCAGGCACCAATATGACGCAATTTCAGTTTCTGTACAAGGTAGCTAATGGTGGAAATTTGAATAGAAAGACTAAAAGTTTCTGAACTTATAATCAATAGTAAAAACAAAACTAAAATACTATTTGAAGCACTGGATTTGTTATTGACATTTGCTATTTTATAGAAGGTCAAGTTCAGATTGTCTGAGCGTCTCTGCGTATGTTATTTTGATGAGGAGGAGGCTAGTACTTCCCACAGAAAGCAATATGTCCATATGAACTTCTATGTTCACACAGAGTCTGAAAGGCTTCCGCAGCTTGTGTTTGCGGAGTTTGTCGAAGCTAATAGGAATGATGATTGTTCCTGGGATTTGTTGTCATGCAAAACTATAACCAAGAACAGTCCTGGTATATTTTATTTCCTCTCAATAGTTCTAATTTTGGATTAATCCTTGTTCATATATTGACAGAAGGGAGTTATTTTGAGATACACATAGTCAATAATTGTAAAATCTGAACTTCTCCTAAGATCTTTCTTGGTATTAGGATTGCACACGTGATACTGGTAGATGTAGATATATCTAAAAAAGTACTTCCTCCGTAAACTTTTATAAGACATTTTAGATCACTACTTGTAAAAGTTTACAGAGGAGCACTTTCCTAATATTAAAGATTTATCGAGTTTATTAATATATTGCAACAACAGTAGTGCAGTACTTCGTTGGACTAGGCTAGTTAAGATGAACATATGGTTCGGTACTTGGTTGAACTTGGTTACATCAGAATATTAGATGAACTAGATGCTGAGCTATGCATCCTTTGTTCACTATTATGCGCCTTATAACTAGAAATCAACCTAGTACTTTAATCCAATTTAATGTTACTACTGATCCCTACAAGCTGTAGCCCTCAAGCTTCTAATGGTGTGCTAAGAGACAAGACCAAGAGCTAATGACAGTAGTTCTTTCTAGGAGTAAATGGCAAGCAGTTTTATGTATTTTGATGTGTTAGGTGTTGAGGCCTTGTGCCTATCGTGACCAAATTGTGCAGCGATTAGTGTTCCAAATTTTAGCGGCAGTAATTATGTACCACAATCTTGCAGAAATTTTCACTTTGCCAGAAAATTGTTCAAATACTGAGACATGCTATTAAAGAGCAACGTACTAAGAGCATGCGTATTCTCAAGTATTGATGTGACTTACTCCAATGCTACAAAAGTCTTGTTGTTTTGGACATTGAAATGTTCACCAATATGGATCTTCGACCATTACCTTCTCTATTCATTTGTTACTAAAGTTACAAAAAATATGATGACATGAAAGTACTTTGACAAACCTATTACTTGGTTTCACAATATTTATCCCAAATGCATATCTAGGAGGTACCGAACTAAAAAACGATTTGATATAATCCAACCATACTTGCTCTCATTGATAAATTAGTCGTTCTCTATTTAAATAGAATCAAGTATGGTAAGATTCCATCAAATATTACTTGACTCCATCTCGTAGTTACGACCAGGGGTTTGATGTTGTGAAACGGAGGGAGTAGTACCATCTTCATATAAAGCATATAAATAGATTTACATATATTAGTGGTTGACGGTGTCACGACCCAGAGTGCCTCAAGATCCTAGAAGTTTGTTCACCAGACTGCTGAGGGCCCCTAGGCCGCTATACGGCTTGGCCATCAACCTGACTTGGGAGGCCTAGAGAAGGAAGGAACCGACTTCCTTGCTGTGCAAGACAAGGAGGCCAAACCGCCAGGAGATCCTTCAACCACCTTAGAAGTGACTAGACTCTTTAACCCTAGGCCCTGGCATCCTTTATAATCTTGTGGTTGGGCTAATCGATACCTTCATTATACATACGATCCCTGATATTTGTCTTGTCCTCTGTACCCTCATCCAATCAATACAATAAGAGCAGGAGTAGGATTTTACCTCCATAGCGCAAGGGCCTGAACCTGAGTAAATTATCTCCTATTTCTCCTCTTGGCTTTCCAGCTAGTTGAAGGACCCTATCGAGGGGCCTCCCGGAATTCACACCAACGGTGGCGCGCCAGACACGGGTCGTGCTTGCCGGAACTGAGATCCAGATGGATCTGACATCAATCGTGCTGCCTTCGCTCCTGGGCAGATGTTTGCTTTCGGGCGATGAACTGCATCACCAACATGGCGGGGTAGATTGAGCCGTTGACACCTACAAGCCAAGCCAGATTCTCCTCTTCGGGGGCCTGGAATTCATCGCCGACTCGTGCGGCGAGCTTCGCCTTTATGGCCAGACGCCTTGTTGAGCACATGAGTCGGGAATCGGAGTTCCTCAGGGAGATTCTTTGTCTTTCTATGTAGCCTAGAGCGATCTGTCCTAGAAGAACCTGGTCAAGCTTTGGGTACAATCAGTTTCCCTGGTGTACTCATACATCGGTTAAGCCCGGGCCATGACGGCTAGATCCGCGTGTCCAGGCAGGCCATCATCACATCCGCCATCATCAAACCAGCGCCGGAGAGGCACCTCGCCTCGTGTTGCCTTGGTAGTACCTTAGGTTCCATGATTGATGTCGGCTTCGTGGCTCTGGTGAGAAGGGGAATAGACTGGGCCGGACTGGAGCGCCTATGGGAAGGTTTGCCAGTAAAACCCGCCCTCTTGCCATTTTCTATTGGAATCAGGCAGGGGGCACTTGATGTACCTGGATCTGTATCGCTTCCTGATGGCGAATCTGCCGCACTCGCAGCTCTCGCCGTCGTTGGTCTGGAGCTTGACCTGGAAATATCGGCGCCAAAGCCCGAATGCGTCTGGATTGCTGGGAAACACTCGCACACCATTATGAAACACATAATGTGTAGAATCTCGTTTGGCGTTAGGTGATGAAGTTGGAGCTAGTAGAAGTAACGGAGGCCACAAAAAAATTGTGGCAGCGACATACATCGCACGAGGAAGGGCACATACAAGATCCACTCTACATCGCGCGCCTCCGAAGACACCTTCGCCATGCCATTAATCGCTGTCATCGGCGACCTCCAGACAACGTGGTCCCGCGATAGCAAATAGCCTATGCCCCTGTCTGACGAGGCTGTTGAGCTGAGGCGGGGATGCCGTTGATGCCATCCACTCCCCCTTCATATTCGAGGGGGTGGTGGTTTTGCTCTTGTCGTCACCGCTGCCCTTGCTCGAAGTGTTGCCCTTCATTTCGTTGTCGCCGCGACCCTTGGTTGATTGGGGGCCATTGGTAGGTAGTGGAGAAAGGTAGGAGCTTGAGCTCAGAGGCATGGAAATGGAAGCCTGGGCTAAAGGAACGAGGGGGGGGGGGATGAAATGGGAGAGGTGTGGCACGGTTGGGTGCCGATCTCCCTATAAAGCCCCGATGGGAGGCCAAATGTTGCCGTTAATGCCGTGATACGCGGCCACAATCTTCTGCCATATGCCTACTAGGCACGGGAATCGAGGTGCTCCGTAAATGGCACCTGAGCCTAAGGAGTCACCTTCTGGTCTCATCCCTCTGGTCGATTGGGTGTGGCCTTTGTGGGCCCCACGACCCATCACGTCCTCCGCTTTGACCGACGGTCAGGGGAGGTGGTTCGACTTGACTAGATGAGCAAGCTAGGTGCGACTCATGACCCATGCCATCGTCACGGAAATTCAAAGTGCATCCCGGCAAATCGGCTCGCGGAGGCTGACTCCGTACGAAGAGATGTGCGGAGGTTGGATATTTATTGAAACAAAATGAGACCGGTGCATTGCATCACACATTGCCTCAAGGCGGGTTGACGCGCAACCTGTCTTTTGTGGAACTTCATGAACCTGCCAAGACCTCGGCGAGCTACCAGAAGATGGCATATTCAGACTGTCCGAAGACTAGAAGATGCCAAATCCTTGAGCCTGTTCGGGGGCTACTAACGGTGTCATTGCCCAGGGGTGCCTCAAGAGTAAGACCCGGGAAGTCTGCCCACCAGTCCGGCTCAGGACCCTAGGCCGCTATATGGCTTGGGCCGTCAGCCTGGCTTGGCCTCGAGAAGGAAGTAGCCGGCATCCTTGCCGTGCAAGACAAGGAGGTTGAACCACCAGCCTTAGAACCGACTAGGAGTCTGCAACCCTAGGCCCCTGGCATCCTTTATAAGCTGTGGATATGCATGCTTTTAGTCATCACCCTTCGGTATACCTACGGTCCCTGAGGTTTGTCTTATACTCTGTACCCCCATCCAATCAATCAATACAATAAGGGCAGGAGTAGTTTTTTACCTCCATAGCGAGGGCCTGAACCTGGGTAAATCATCTCCTGTTTCCCTTTTGGGTTTCTGGCTAGTCATGGCACCCTACCGAGGGGTCTGCTGGAATTCACACTGACAGTGATCATGGTTGACCGCACTAACTCTAGAACTGCATCTATTTGAGGATGAATGATGGAGGCAGTACAAAATAAGCAATGCTGTTTTAAATGGAGAAGCAGTTCTCTTTTGCTAAATACCTCTCACAGCATTGCACTTGTATATGCCCTTCTTTCTGGCCAACCGAACAGCTAAGTTCTTGTTTGGGTGTCAAGCAAACCTTTCTTAAATATTTTGAGAAGAGTGCTTCACAATGGGCCTGTAACTTACAAGGGTATTGAGTCTAAAACTAAGCTCCTAATCAGGGTGTAAGAATATATTTTAATTCATCCAAGCATGGCAATTTCGTCTTCCATGTTCAGCTTCATTTTCTCTTTCGATATAGCCAAGTTTTTGGAGATGGTGGCATATTAATAAATTAGATCAATACCCTGATCATCCACAAGCCTAATCCAAATTTTAGTTTGTGGTGTGTATTGGTTTATGCAAACTTGTTGTAGCAACTGGCACAGGTCCTTTTGCTTGATTATCATATAGTTTTCTTAGCTGTGATGCTAATAGCTAGACAGCATGTGGATGATGAAGCTGGTGCTAACTTTGCTTTGAAGATACCAAATATGCGAATATCTATTGTGTGGCAATGGTTTGTTGTTGGTACTTTGATTAGATACAATGCGTTAGGTTATCTCTGCGCATCTTTTTATTATCATGGAGCTCAGATTTTGGTATAATTCTGGTGGTTATGTAGAAATATCATTTTATTTGTAAATATCCTTTTTCTCTTGTTGATAAAACACTGTAAGTAGGCCTCTCATCTGTTCTTCAATAGACCTTTTTCTCTGTTCTCCAACCGTATGGATGGTTGGATGTGCAGTAAGGCCCGAAAGTGGCATCTCCTGAAACAATATGTTATGATGTCGTGTTCATCCCAGGATACCTAATGCGCAAGCTAGATACTTGTTCATACTAGATGATCTCATTTGAAGGATTGTATTTGTGTCATATTATACGAAGAGCTTATGGATCTTGTAGATTGCTAATACAAGATTGATTTCTTGAGGGCAGATGTTTTAAGTTACTGAAATCACTTTTTTGTAGGCTGTTTGTATAACACAAATGTTGATGTGGGGCAGAAGAGGAAGAGATCGCTTCGTTGTTATGCATGCGAGGGTAAAATGAAGCATCCAACCAGCGGATTTTCAGCTGGGTGTCATGCTGATGCTAGTTAGGACTGAGCGTTAAGTGCAAATGATGACAACACTCCGCCTGCTCTTCTTTACCTTAAGGGTGTCTTGTTTGCGGGATTCTTATGCTTTTCTAGACATTTGGATTCGAGCTAATTAACATATGTTTACGTGCCAAATTATGAAACTAGTGTATTATATGTGATCACATTAGCAATTTAGAGCCTCTTTAGTCGTGACGATCAATAACCATGGGTGATTGTTCAAAACGCATGTAACATAAGCATACACAGTATATGGGGTTGTTCTGTCACCGTCGCTGTCAGACTACCGCCTAAACAGAGTAAAATGCATAGAACCACCACATTCGTGTCACGATTAGCGAAAAACTACCATTTTACAAATTGTGACATTTTGCACTACACCGTATTTCTTATAGTGGCAAAAATCTATTTGTATTTCTGACAATCGCAAAAATCATTGAGCATGTTTTGATGTGGCTTATCTCTCCAAAGCGCGCGCCCTTTCCCTCATTCACTTGCACTACCCTTCCTCCCACTTCGCTCTCCCTCACCTCTTTCACGGGGCATGGCGGCGATGAGATCTGTCGAAGGTGGCGTAGACGATCAATTGGCAATGGTGTGGTGGGGACAAAGCATCAAGACCGGATAAGGGCGGATGGCAGCATGGCAAGGGGCACCCACAGCGAGGAGGAGGATTGTTGTAGCATCAGCTTATTCCGTTCATCGTCGCCATTATGGGTGACGGCGGATATCACCCGCGGGGTGGTGGAGGAGCCACCCACTTCAAATGTGCCCCCCTACGTGAGCTACATTCCCCTCTCGAGCTCTCCCGTCTGTCTATATTTCATTGCTGCAAATTAGGATTCCAGATTTGGAATGTAGGGTTGAAAGCTGTAAATTAGGGTATGAAATACTACTTGTGAGCTGATCTGATACTAGTTTATGAATGGTATTTAATGTTTTTATGATTTAGGGTCATGAGTTTATTGAATGTTTCTATCATGTTTGACTGAATTTGCTGTTAGCTAATGTTGTGTGAATGTTTTAGGGTGTTATTTCTGTCTGAATTTAGGGTTTATGTCTGTCTGAGTGTACTCAATGTTTCCCTTAATTTAGAGTTCTTGTCTGTCTAAAGCTACTGAATGTTGCTGTCAAATTAGGGTTATTGTCCGTGTGGTTGAATTTTCTGAATGTTGGTATGTAAATAGGGTTTCAATCTGTTGTAGAATGTTGCTTTGGAATGACTACAAATTAGAAATGTTGTCTGAATTTTCTAGTTTATGGATGTTGCTTTGGAATGAGTACTCATTTAGAAATGTTGTCTGATTTTGTACTTTCTAGATGTTGCTTTGGAATGAATACTCATTTTCTAAATGTTGGTCTGAAAATAGGGTTCCAGTCTGTGTATTTGTAGCTGTCTGAACTTGTGTCTACATTTCTGTATGTAGTTGTCTGAATCATGTATGGATTTACTCCGATTTTTAATGTTCAAAAAATTTACTCTGATTTTTGGTTGAATTGTGTGTCAATTTTAATTACTTTTACTTGAGATGTTCTCCATAGTTAACCTTTTGTTTTGGGAAATAAGCACGAGCATTTACTCCACTCCAACCGCACCACTTAACTTCTCCCTTCCCTTCTCATCTTTACACACAAGACCACTCCACTTCTCCACTCTCCTCTTCTTCCACCAAAACTGCCCTATCCATCCAACTTCCATAGAAAACCATCACACAACATAAAAACATCTGTCTCCATGGCGTTTGGCCTAGGATGGCACCATGCTCTGGAGGAGATGTTCGTTGGCGAAACCAAGGAACTCTCCTATGCGTGGGAGATCACCACCTGGTACAACGACATTACTATGCTGCAGAACCATGCTCGCCAAGTGAGTTTCTTAGGGTTCCATGAGTGAAGACTCTCCAGGGAACATCTGAGAAAGCTGTTGGAATCCCTTCTCGGTTGCCTAGAGGCACGCCGGCCATATAAAACCATCCCTCCTACCAGTTCTTCACCGTTTTAATGAATTTCTTGGGCAGCCATTTGGCGCACGAAATCTTGCTAATCATGGTTTCCTCGCACTCCCTGGGTTTGTCGCCACTTGTGTACATCTTGACGCAAAAGAGTTTGAGCTAGAGACCGAAATGGGTTCGATGAAAAGGAATGCCTCACCAGAAGTGATGTAGCTCGCGATGTGATGGACGGGGTTGGGTGCGAGATGGTGGAATTGGATACCATAAAAATAAAACAGTCCTCGGAGAAAGCGGTTGATGGGAAAGCCGAGATCTTGGAGAAGATGAGAGAGGAAGATGATGTGCTCACTGGCACGAGGCTCGGGAATTCGGATGGAGGACCAGCCTACCGACCCTTTGATGAGCGGAGAGTGAGTCACGACATCCCTGGGCGCAGGGAGGTATCCAGCATCCTGGGGCTCGATGATATTCCTTATTGAGATGACGGAAGGGCGCCATAGCCCCCTCGTGCTTGCCGCCTTATGGCTCTCTGCGGCCTCCTTCTGGTTCCTGACGACAGCCTTGACTAGGGGTGTCCTGGACTAGGGAATGCTCGCCACCTCGGCTCCCAGCCATGTGGGCCGGGCCGAGGACCTCCCATGAAGATAAACCGGTGGGCCTCGTTCATCGGGACTAGGGGAGCCAAGATGGAAGATTCTGAAGACTTGGCGCGTACTTCAAATATTAAGAGATAGTCTTCGACACGATTACTCTTAGATGCAATCGACCTATGTAAACACTAGGCACCCTCGATATTTTTATAAACCGAGGGTGAGGGCCGTAGACGACAACTCATACACACACGATCTCGTGGTAGATCACCTGTACTCTGTAACCCCTCAAAATCAATACAATCAAAGCAGGACGTAGGGTATTACCTCTTCAAGAGTGTCGAACCTAGATAAACTCATGTGTCCTTGTTACCATTGTGCCAAGACTACCATGTCGGGACCCCCTACCTGAGATCTGCTGGATTTGACTCCATCACCACTTGACAACCGGCGGTGGCTCGACGATTTCCTCTTCCGGGATGAAACTTTCATGTTCATCCTCTTCTAGGATTAGCTATGCCGGTAGATCTTCTATCTGATCTCTCTTGGCCAAACTGCTTGATCCTCCCGTGTCGCCCATGGCAACTATAGAGAATCTGCGCAAAAATCCTAACCCTATGTTAGCAAGGCCGGGGAAGGGGACTAGCAGCCTCCTTGAACCAGCCCGAGTAGCGGCGAGGGAGAGCTAGGGAAGATCATAGGGAGAAAGTACACTCTCAGTGGTGGTCGTCGGAGGACATGTAAACCCTAGGTTCTTCGCTAGGGGATTTTTTCACTACTACACAAGATGTGTCCTAGTTATTGCACATAAGTGACTCAATCAAACATTAAAAAAATATCCACATGAATCTTTGCGTAAAATCAATAATATAGGATCTAGATGTGCAATACTTAGAGCATCAACAGCCAGGGCGCTTCAAACCAATCTCAAATGCCCGGGAGAGTGGCCTAGTCACTGATCGGTCAGAAACACCCGACCTACACGGGCGCCTCAAACCGACCTCAAACGCTCGGGTGAACCAACACCCCTCGTATCCGTCCCAAATCTGAGGCGGATATAGGCCGGGCGCGTCCCTTGTAGACCGAATGCGGAAGCGTTAGCACAACGCGGTTGATGTAGTCGTACGTCTTCACGATCCGACCGATCCAAGTATCGAATGCACGGCACCTCCGAGTTCTGCACACATCCAGCTCGATGACGTCCTCGCCTTCTTGATCCAGCAAGAGGGGCGATGTAGTAGATGAGTTCCGGCAGCATGACGGCATGGTGACAGTGTTGGTGAAGAACAATCTTCGCAGGGCTTCTCCTAAGCACTACAAAAACTATGACGAAGGATAAACTAGAGGGGATGGGGTAGCCGGCACATGGCTTGGCGTTTCTTGATGTGTCTTGGGTGCTAGCCCTACCCCTCTATTTATATGTTGAGCCTTGGGGTCGAAACTTGGAGTAAAAGCCTCCACAAAGCCGGTTTCACCCGAAAGGCAAGAGTCCCACTCGGACTCCAGGACCAAACGCCACAATCCTTGGCATCTGGCCCATACGCCATGGGCCTCGGTGTTTGGCCCAGGGCCAGACGCCACGGTCTCCTGCGTTTGGCCCCCTAGCCTCCGCAAAACTCCTTTTACACCGACTTATAGCCCCGTGGGCCTGACCCCTTGGCCTAACCATATCATCCAATATATGAATCTTTACCTCCGGACCCCCTTGCTGTTTGTCATTGCCATGGACGTTTTGACCCAGCTTATCTCCAGAGCGAGCCAGGTAGGAGTCCTTGGTTCTTTTCATGGCATCTCTGCGGTGCAGCGCCTCTCCATTTTTGCGGACGACATTGCAATGTTCATTCGCCCCTCAGAGCAAGATCTGTGCTGCGTTAGAGAGGTGCTACATCTCTTTGGGGTCGCATCGGGGCTCAGAATCAATTATGGGAAATCTGCAGCCATTCTCATCAAGGGTGAAGAGGAAGATAGGCAGAGGATCATGGACATTCACCATTGTCAGCTGAATGTGTTTTCCTGCTGCTACCTTGCATTCCGCTGGCCATCAAGAAGCTTCGTCACATGGATTGGCAACCGCTTCTGGATCAAGCTAGGAAGTCATTGCCGGCCTGGCAGCGAGGTCTTATTCAAAAATTGGGAAGGCTCATCTTGGCCAAGACGGTGATCGCCGCTCGACCAATACATCAACTCATGGTACTTGATGCATCGGTCTGGGTCCTTGAGGAGATCGAGAAGTGGTTGCGTTCCTTCTTCTGGGCAGGAAAATGGAAAGTCAACAGAGGGCAATGTTTGGTTGCTTGGGATGTAGTAGCTCACCCCACTTGCCTTGGTGGTCTCGGAGT
The DNA here is from genome assembly GCF_018294505.1 of Triticum aestivum. NCBI lineage: Eukaryota > Viridiplantae > Streptophyta > Magnoliopsida > Poales > Poaceae > Triticum > Triticum aestivum. The sequence goes on from NC_057806.1 coordinate 455,347,222, forward strand.
GAAAAACCTCAGGTTGCAAGCGTTGGCATTACGTGTTAGATGGGAGTGGCTGCGAAGAGTTGATCACACCAGGCCTTGGCAAGGCATCCCGATGATTGAAGACAAGGAGGCCAGGATGGTTTTCAACAGCATGGTAAATATTGAGGTTGGCAACGGCGAGAGGATCTTATTCTAGAAAGATCGCTGGATACATGGTTTCACGGCATAGGAGATCGCCCCGGCTATATTCGACCCGGTTGGTACTCGCGCTCGCAACACCAGGAGGGTGCAACAGGCGCTCATCAACAATGCCTGGGCATAAGACGTGCATGGTGAAATCTCCTTCACGGCTCACATTCAAGTAGCCAACTGATAACCCACAAGTATAGGGGATCACAACAGCTTTGGAGGGTAGAGTATTCAACCCAAATTTATTGATTCGACACAAGGGGAGCCAAAGAATATTCTCAAGTATTAGCAGCTGAGTTGTCAATTCAACCACACCTGGAAACTTAGTATCTACAGCAAAGTGTTTAATAGCAAAGTAATATGATAGTGGCGGTAGCGGCAACAAAAGTAAAGACAGCAAAAGTAATGTTTTTGGTATTTTGTAGTGATTGTAACAGTAGCAGCGGAAAAGTAAATAAGCGAGAACCGGTGTATGGAAAACACGTAGGCACCAGATCAGTGATGGATAATTATGTCGGATGCGGTTCATCATGTAACAGTCATAACATAGGGTGACACAGAACTAGCTCCAATTCATCAATGTAATGTAGGCATGTATTCCGTATATAGTCATACGTGCTTATGGAAAAGAACTTGCATGACATGTTTTGTCCTACCCTCCCGTGGCAGCGAGGTCCTATAGGAAACTAAGGGATATTAAGGCCTCCTTTTAATAGAGAACCGGAACAAAGCATTAGCACATAGTGAATACATGAACTCCTCAAACTATGGTCATCACCAGGAGTGGTCCCGATTATTGTCACTTCGGGGTTGCCGGATCATAACACATAGTAGGTGACTATAGACTTGCAAGATAGGATCAAGAACTCACATATATTCATGAAAACATAATAGGTTCAGATCTGAAATCATGGCACTTGGACCCTAGTGACAAGCATTAAGCATAGCAAAGTCATAGCAACATCAATCTCAGAACATAATGGATACTAGGGACCAAACCCTAACAAAACTAACTCGATTACATGATAAATCTCATCCAACCCATCACCGTCCAGCAAGCCTATGATGGAATTACTCACGCATGGTGGTGAGCATCATGAAATTGGTGATGGAGGATGGTTGATGATGATGACGGCAACGAATCCCCCTCTCCGGAGCCCTGAGCGGACTCCAGATCAGCCCTCCCAAGAGGTTTTAGGGCTTGGCGGCAGCTCCGTATCATAAAATGTGATGATTTCTTCTCTCTTATTTTTTCTCTCCGAAAGCAAATATATAGAGTTGGAGTTGGCGTCGGAGGGTTTCCAGGGGGCCCACGAGGTAGGGGGTGCGCCCTAGGGGGGGCCACCCTCGTGAGAAGGGTGTGGGCCCCCTAGTCTTCATCTTTGGCGAGGATTTTTTATTGTTTTTTCTAAGATGTTCCGTGGAGTTTCAGGTCATTCTGAGAATATTTGTTTTCTGCACATAAAACAACATCATGGCAATTCTGCTGAAAACAACGTTAGTCCGGGTTAGTTCCATTCAAATCATACAAGTTAGAGTCCAAAACAAGGGCAAAAGTGTTTGGAAAAGTAGATACGACGGAGACGTATCAACTCCCCCAAGCTTAAACCCTTGCTTGTCCTCAAGCAATTCAGTTGACAAACTGAAAGAAAGAAAAACTTTTACAAACTCTGTTTGCTCTTGTTGTTGTAACTATGTCAAGCTAGCATTCAAGTTTTCAGCATAGATCATAACTAACCACATTTGCAATAATTCTCAGGTCTCAAAATTACTCATATCAATAGCATAATCAACTAGCAAGCCATAATAATAAATCTCGGATGACAACACTTTCTCAAAACAATCATAATATGATATAACAAGATGGTATCTCGCTAGCCCTTTCTAAGACCGCAAAACATAAATGCAGAGCACCTTTAAAGATCAAGGACTGACTAGACATTGTAATTCATGGTAAAAGAGATCCAATCATAGTCACACCCAATATAAATTAACAATGATGAATGCAAATGACAGCTGTGCTCTCCAGCTAGTGCTTTTTAATAAGAGGGTGATGACTCAACATAAAAGTAAATGGGTAGGCCCTTCGCAGAGGGAAGCAGGGATTTGTAGAGGTGCCAGAGCTTGATTTTGAAAGATAAATTGTATTTTGAGCGGTATACTTTCATTGTTAACGTAACAACTAAGAGATGGCGATATCTTCCATGCTAAACACATTATAGGCGGTTCCCAAACAGAATGGTAAAGTTTATACTCCCCCTCCACCAACAAGCATCAATCCATGGCTTGCTCGAAACAACGAGTGCCTCCAACATACATCAGGTCCCAGGGGGTGTTTTGTTTGCAATTAATTTTGATTTAGTTTGCATAAAGCATGGGAATGGGCATCCCGGTGACTAGCCATTTTCTCGTGAGTGAGGAGCGGAGTCCACTCCTCTTGAGAATAACCCGCCTAACACGGAAGATAAGGACATCCTTTGTTGATACATGAGCTATTCGAGCATATAAAACAGAATGTTTATTTGAAGGTTTAGAGTTTGGCACATACAAATTTACTTGGAATGGCATGTAGATACCGCACATAGGAAGGTATGGTGGACTCATCTGGAATAACTTTGGGGTTTAAGGGATTGGATGCACAAGCAGTATTCCCGCTTAGTACAAGTGAAGGCTAGCAAAAGACTGGGAAGCGACCAACTAAAGAGCGACAACAGCCATGTACATGCATTAAAATTAATAAACATTGGATGCAAGCATGAGTATGATATAATCCACCATGAACATAAATATCGTGAAGGCTATGTTGATTTTGTTTCAACTACATGCGTGAACATGTGCCAAGTCAAGTCACTTAAATCATTCAAAGGAGGATACCACCCCATCATACCACATCATAATCATCTCAGTAGCATGTTGGCATACAAGGTAAATCATTATAACTCATAGCTAATCAAGCATGGCACAAGCAACTAAGATCTCTAATTGTCATTGCAAACATGTTTATTCATAATAAGCTGAATCCAGAACGAGGGACTCATCTTATTTACAAAAACAAAAGAGGTCGAGTTCATACCAGCTTTTCTCATCTCAGTCAGTCCATCATATATCATCATAATTGCCTTTCACTTGCACGACCGAACGGTGTGAATAATAATAAGAGTGCACGTGCATTGGACTAAGCTGGAATCTGCGAGCATTCAATAAACAGGAGAAGACAAGGCAATATGGGCTCTTGGTTAAATCAACAATAATGCATATAAGAGCCACTTCAACAATTTAATTATGGTCTTCTCCTACGGATCCCCAAAGAAAAGAAATAAAACTATTTACACGGGAAAGCTCCCAACAAGCAAAAGAAGAACGGGAAATATTTTTTGGGTTTTCTTTTTAATTATTACTACTACAGCAGAAAAATAAACAACTACTATTTTTTTGGTTTTTCTTAAGGTTTAATCAAACACACAAGAAGAAAGCAAGAAAAAGAAAATAAACTAGCATGGATATTACAGTGAAAAAGTATGAGCACCGACATCTAGCAATGAGTGTGTGTGAACATAAATGTAATGTCGGTGAGAAATACGTACTCCCCCAAGCTTAGACTTTTGGCCTAAGTTGGTCTATGGCCACGGCTGGCCTGGCGGATATCCATAATAATAGTTGTTGGGGTCGTACTGTGATGAGGAGGAATAGTTGGGATCATACTGTGATGAAGAAGAAGACTCTGACTGCCACTGGCTGACAGTCATCTTTGGATCCCAAGAATAAACAGATTGTCGTGGAGGCTCATCTTGTGGCTCCTGTTCCGGGGCTGGTGCAGGGTTCTTGTAGGCTTGGACGGCAGCCCACGTAACGAGGTAGGGTCCTACAAAATTAAACAAAGAAGGAGCAGGCAACGTAATAGTCTCAGGATGATGTTTGTTAAAGAACAATTGATATTTAAGCTCTCCTGCCCTATTCTTAACAATAAAATCATGTGCCACCATACTTTTATGATCTAGATAAACACGGGGCATCACCTTTTCTTCCTTCTCAGCATGCCTAATAGGTATGTTAAAATGTGCAGCTAGGCGTGTGGCATTCTGAGGACTTTTATTTTTGGGATATTTTTATATTGCACGGATAAGTCAGGAAACAGACAGAAAATACTATTTTTACTTTATTTAATATAAATAACAGAAAGTAAAAGTGGGGTACAGAAGTTTGTACTTCTAGTTTCATCCATCTCATGCTCATCAAAAAGAATCCACTAACAAGGTTGATCAAGTCTTGTTAACAAACTCGTTCTGATAATCAACCGGAGAAATTTTGAATAACACTAAGTTACCTCAACGGTGATATGCACATTCCCAATAATAAGTATATCATATTTCTTCTTGACAGTAGGAAGAGGAAATTCAAAACCTCCAATTATAATCGATGGAATTTTTCCAATGGAGTTGATACTATGAACTTGAGGTTGTTTCCTCGGAAAGTGTACCGTATGCTTATTACCATTAACATGAAAAGTGACATTGCCTTTGTTGCAATCAATAACAGCCCCTGCAGTATTAAGAAAAGGTCTTCCAAGAATAATATACATACTATCATCCTCGGGAATATCAAGTATAACAAAGTCCGTTAAAATAGTAACGTTTGCAACCACAACAGGCACATCCTTACAAATACCGACAGGTATAGCAGTTGATTTATCAGCCATTTGCAAAGATATTTCCGTAGGTGTCAGCTTATTCAAGTCAAGTCTACGATATAAAAAGAGAGGCGTAAGACTAACACTGGCTCCAAGATCACATAAAGCAGTTTTAATATAATTTCTTTTAATGGAGCAAGGTATAGTTGGTACTCCGGGGTCTCTAAGTTTCTTTGGTATTCCACCCTTAAAAGTATAATTAGCAAGCATGGTGGAAATTTCAGCTTCTGGTATCTTTCTTTTGTTAGTAATGATATCCTTCATATATTTAGCATAAGGGTTTGTTTTAAGCACATTAGTTAATCGCATACACAAAAAGATAGGCCTAATCATTTCAGCAAAGCGCTCAAAATCCTCATCATCGTTTTTCTTGGATGGTTTTGGAGGAAAAGGTATGGGTTTATGAACCCAAGGTTCCCTTTCTTTACCATGTTTCCTAGCAACAAAGTCTCTTTTACCATAACGTTGATTCTTTGATTGTGGGTTATCAAGATCAACAGCAGGTTCAATTTCTACATCGTTATCATTACTAGGTTGAGCATCATCATGAACATCATCATTAATATTTTTACTAGGTTCATGTTCAATACCAGATTGTGTTTCAGCATCAAACATAGAAATATCATTTGGATTATCAGGTGGTTCAGCAATAGGTTCACTAGAAGTTTGCACAGTTCTATCATTTTTCTTTTTCTTCTTTTTAGAAGAACTAGGAACATCAATATTATTTCGTTCAGGATACAAAGGTTCCTGAGTCATTCTACCAGTTCTAGTAGCCATTCTAACAGCATAATCATTTTTCTTACTATTCATTTCATCAAAGCACTTCTTTTTGAGACTTAAGTACTTGTCCTACTTGAGTGGTAACCATAGAAGCATGTTTGCTAACAAGTTTAAGTTCACCTTTAATATCAGCCATATAATCACCCAAGCGTCTAATCATATAAGCATTTTCTTTTAATTGTCTACCAAAATAAGCATTGAAGTCGTCTTGCTTAAACATAAAATTATCAAACTCATCCAAGCACTGACTAGCAATTTTAGTAGGAGGGACTTCAGCTTTATCATATCTATAGAGAGAATTTACCTTTACTACCTGTGTCGGGATATCGGGATCAGGAGGTTCTTCAGTAAATAAATAATTAAGATCATATGTTTCTTCAACAGGCGGTGAATTAAGACCATGTATTTCTTCAATAGGAGGTAAATTCTTAACGTCTTCAGCTTTAATACCTTTTTCTTTCATAGATTTCTTTGCCTCTTGCATGTCTTCGGGACTGAGAAATAGAACACCTCTCTTCTTCGGAGTTGGTTTAGGAATAGGCTCAGTAATTAGAGCAGGAGATGGCTCAGGAGCTGGCTCAGGAGGTGCCCAATTATTTTCATTTGTCAACATATTATTCAATGGAATTTTAGCTTTATCCGGTGTTCTTTCCCTGAAAATAGAACCAGCACAACTATCCAAGTAATCTCTGGAAGCATCGGTTAGTCCATTATAAAAGATATCAAGTATTTCAAGTTTCTTAAGAGGATGATCAGGCAAAGCATTAAGTAACTTGAGAAGCCTCCCCCAAGCTTGTGGGAGACTCTCTTCTTTAATTTGCATGAAGTTGTATATTTCCCTCAAAGCAGCTTGTTTCTTATGAGCAGGGAAATATTTAGCAGAGAAGTAATAAATCATATCCTGGGGACTATACACACAACCAGGATCAAGAAAATTAAACCATATCTTAGCATCACCCTTTAATGAGAACAGAAATATTTTGTGTATATAGAAGTAACGCGATCTCTCATCATTAGTAAACAGGGCAGCTATATCATTTAATTTAGTAAGATGTGCCACAATAGTTTCAGATTCATAGCCATAAAATGGATCAGATTCAACCAAAGTAATTATATCAGGATCAACAGAGAATTCATAATCTTTATCAGGAACACATATAGGTGAAGTAGCAAAAGCAGGGTCGGGTTTCATTTTACCTCTAAGTGATTCTTTGTTCCATTTAATTAATAACCTCTTAAGCTCATATCTATCTTTACAAGCAAAAATAGCGGCAGAAGATTCCGTATCAAAAAGATAGCCCTCAGGAATAACAGGCATATTTTCATCATCACTATCATCATCGTATTCAGATTCAATAATTTCTATTTCTCTAGCCCTAGCAATTTGTTCATCAAGAAATTCACTAAGGGGCACAGTAGTATCAGGCATAGAAGCAGTTTCATCATAAGTATCATGCATAGCAGAAGTGGCATCATCAATAACATGCGGCATATCAGAACGAATAGCAGAAGCAGGTGTAGGTGTCGCAAACTTACTCATAACAGAAGGTGAATTAAGTGCAGAGCTAGATGGCAGTTCCTTACCTCCCCTCGTAGTTGAGGGATAGATCTTGGTTTTTGGATCTCTCAAGTTCTTCATAGTGTCCAGCAGATATAAATCCCAAGTGACTCAAAGAATAGAGCTATGCTCCCCGGCAACGGCGCCAGAAATTGGTCTTGATAACCCACAAGTATAGGGGATCGCAACAGCTTTCAAGGGTAGAGTATTCAACCCAAATTTATTGATTTGACACAAGGGGAGCCAAAGAATATTCTCAAGTATTAGCAGCTGAGTTGTCAATTCAACCACACCTGAAAACTTAGTATCTGCAGCAAAGTGTTTAGTAGCAAAGTAATATGATAGTGGCGGTAGCGGCAACAAAAGTAAAGACAGCAAAAGTAATGTTTTTTGGTATTTTGTAGTGATTGTAACAGTAGCAGCGGAAAAGTAAATAAGCGAGAACCGGTGTATGGAAAACACGTAGGCACCGGATCAGTGATGGATAATTATGCCGGATGCGGTTCATCATGTAACAGTCATAACATAGGGTGACACAGAACTAGCTCCAATTCATCAATGTAATGTAGGCATGTATTCCGTATATAGTCATACGTGCTTATGGAAAAGAACTTGCATGACATCTTTTGTCCTACCCTCCCGTGGCAGCGGGGTCCTATTGGAAACTAAAGGATATTTTTTTTGAATATGTACTGCAAGGCAACAGCCTCACAGCTCTTTATTGAAAACAACAAAGAACAAAGTCCTATTACAAGTCCATACAAGAAGAGAAAAGAGGAAGACAGAAATACTTACAAAGTTACAACCCAAGCAGGGCAAAGAAAAACACTACCTAAGGAAGGCTAGAGATCCAAGTTAGAAGGCTATCCTTGTATTTACATTTTATCCTATGGGAAAGAAGGGTTATGTCATGGATGAAGTTATGCCTCCATGCTCTGAAAGAAGGTGTCTCATTCCTGAAAACATTGCCATTCCTCAAGATCCAAATGTTCCAAGCTGCTGTAAAGACCACTTCAGTGAAGAAAGAATGCCCAAAATCCTTCCTAGCCTTTACTGCCATGTTGTAAGTTGTCATCCCAGGCTGTGGGTCCCAGATAATCTGCAGGTAATTCCAGACTCTAATGCTAAAATTACAAGAGAAGAACAGATGTGCACGATCTTCATGGATCAGATATGGACATAGGACACAAGTATGATCTTCCACATGCCAATGCCTTCTGAGTAGCATGTCTCTGGTGTTTAAACGATCTCTCAGCAGTAACCAACCAAACATTTTGATTTTCAATGTACATGAAGATTTCCAAATCCATTGGAAGATTGGATCAACAACAATATGCTGATGCTCATACACATAGAAGGATTTGGGTCTGAAACAACCCTTATGAAAAGGCCAAATCCATGCGTCATGAGTTGCAGAGCAAGAATAATCATGAGTCAGCTGTTGAAGACATTCCAGCTCAGCAAAGGCCTGTGTAGAGATGGGCAAATGCAAATTTGACAAAAACTCCTGGGAAAGCGCATCAGACACTGAAAGTTGCTCATCAATAACAAAGGAGAAGATCCTGGGAAATTTTTCCCTGAGACAGGAACCCTTAAGCTCAGCCATCCATCTGTCAGACCAAAAGAGAATGGACCTGCCATCACCCAACGCTGGAGTAGCCATCTGGCAATATTTGTCAACCAATTTAAACACATCACGCCACCAAAAAGATCCACAGAGCGTGGTAGTATGAGGGACAGAGTTGGCATAGTAGGCATTCCAAATAAGGCCAACCCAGGGGATGTCATGATGATTATAGAATTTGTGCAAGAACTTCATAAGCAAGGCCTCATTCTGCACCCTGAGATTAAGCACACCAAGACCCCCTTTGTTTTTGGTAAGCATACCAAGTCCCAGGCAGCCAGAGATTGTCTCGGAGTATCAGAGTTTCCTCTCCATAGACATTGTCTCTGAATCCTTTCAATTTGCTTCAAAATTCCAGTTGGGATGACCAGTGTGCACAGGAAGTATATAGGCATTGATGTTAGGACAGAGTGGAGCAACTGCAACCTGCTACCTTGATTCAGAAAACATGAAGTGGCAGACAATCTTCTTTCAATCCTATGCACAAGGGGCATGAGGTCTTGGATTGAGGGCCTTGTAGTCCCCATGGGTAGACCCAAGTAAGTAAAAGGCATGGTTCCTATGCTACAGCCAAGAATTGAGGCCAACCTGTTAGCTTCATCAGATGACAAGTTCATAGGCACCATAAGGGATTTTGTAAAATTTACAGATAATCCTGTTGTCGCAGCAAAGACATCGAGCATGTCTTTAAGAGCAAGCAGTTGGTGATCAATAGCAGGCAACACAATTAGTGTATCATCAGCATACTGAACAATGGGGTAATCCTGACTGTTGGAAGGGATTGGCAAAGTCAGAATTCCTTTACTGCACATGTCGTTGACAACAGACTGAAGCAGGTCAGCGGCAAGGACAAAAAGAAGAGGTGACATTGGGTCTCCTTGCCTGACTCCTCTCTTACATTTAAAATGGTTACCAGGAACACCATTAAGAAGCACAGAAGAAGAGCCAGAAGACAAAATAGTTTGCATCCAGGAGATCCATTTTTCATTGAAACCCTTGTATCTTAAGATTCTAAGAATGGCATCATGCTCAATAGTGTCAAAGGCTTTAGTAAAATCCAATTTCAGCAGCACTATTGGTCTCTTTGAAGCATTACACTGGTGAATATACTCAAAGCACCAAGCTAGACAATCCTGAATAGACCTGGATTTAATAAACCCATATTGGTTTTTATGAATACAGGAAAGGATGACCTTCTGCAACCTGTTTGCCAAAAGTTTAGTGAGGAATTTCAAACAGGTATTTGTCAAAGATATTGGCCTGTAATCATTCAAACCCTCAGGTGAAAGCTTTTTTGGGATCAAGGTTATGAGAGAACTGTTGATACACTCCAAATCAAGGTGCCCCTCAAACAACTCTTTGACCAGTTGATGAAAGTCATCTTTAATTATGTGCCAACACTTTTTAAGAAAAAGGCCAGTGAAACCATCTGGCCCAGGTGCTCTGTCAGGAGGCATTTCCTTAATAACACAATCAATTTCCTGCTCAGAAAAGGGCTTGGTCAAGTCATCTAGTCCCTGAACCTTCTTAATAATATTTGGCATATCAAAACCCATTTGTGTATTATTTGTGCATCCCATCCTCTGCTTGAACTCCTGCAGAAATAATCCAGCAATTGATGCATGATCAGAGGTCACTTGCCCATCATCAGAAGTTATACTAGAAATAGAGTTATTCATGTATCTCTCTGTGGCCATGGCATGGAAAAATTTGGTGTTTTCCTCTCCCACTTTAATGTTTCTAATGGTACATCTCTGCTTCCAGTAGATAAATTGCAACCTTAGAGTTTCCTCCAAGTGTAACTTTACAATTTTCCTGAAATTTTCCTCAGGCCCAGACAAAGGCCTTAACTCCTCAAGACCATCCAGACAAAGAATTACTTTATTGCAGTTGGAAATTAGAGCCTTGACGGTAGAAAGGCTAATGTGCCAGTGTTTGAGTGCCTTCCTGAGAGCTTTGAACTTTGCAGATATTATAGCAGCAGAAGATCTCTTATGAACTGGTCTATTCCAAGATTCACTGACACAATCAAGAAAACCAGGCAAATTAGTCCAGTAATTTTCAAATCTAAACACTTTGGCCTTGGGAATAGTGGTTTTAATTTGCACTACACAAGGCACATGATCTGAAGTGGTTCTAGCCAGAGGAAGGACCATAGTGTTAGGAAAAGAACATGTCATGAAGGGGTTGTAAAAAAACAATCAATCTGTTCAAGCAAAGGAGCAGTTTGCATATTTGTCCAAGTGTACCTTCTGCCCTTGATAGGTAATTCAATTAAGCCCAGATGCCCAATAACCTCATTAAAGATGAACATGTCATTAATATCACCACCTGGTTTATTCCTATTATCCATTGATCGCATGAAATTGAAATCACCCAGTAACAGCCAGTTAGCATCATCAGGGATAGTTATATCATGCAACCAATTAATAAAATCATCTCTAGCTGGATTTTGACAGGGTCCATAGACTGAAACTAGAGTCCTGGTTTGGGAGTTATGAACAGACATGAACTCCACCATAATACCAAAACTATTGGACTCAATTAGCTTCCCAGCAAACAAAGTAGTATTCCATACGACTAACAACCCACCCGAGGCTCCAGACGAAGGCACATGGATAAACTGATCAAAACTTCGTGGACAACACTTACGGATGAAACGCTGATTAATGACCTCACATTTTGTTTCTTGGAGGCAAACAATGGAACAATCACTCTCATCGATTTTCTGACGAACTGCACGCTTTCTGTCATCTGAATTCAGACCTCGCACATTCCAATAGAGAACTTTTCAATCTCTAACATCATTGTGGTTCATTACAGACCATAATTAAGTAACAGCAAAAGACTGTCACATAATGACAGTACCAGTTCAGCCAAGGGATAGCATAAAAGTTCAGACAAAGCCTAAAAGATAAGTGCAGATAAATGGTTTTCACAAGGGTTAACCATAAACCCCACCAAATGAAATGATCAGCTATCATTGGAGCTAGGAGGAGCAGAAAACTTGCAAGAAGAAGCCTCAAGCTTCTCCTTAGTGAGCTTCTCTGGCCCAATGCCGAGGCGAAGACCAACCTGCTGCAGCACATTGATTGGCGTGGGCGGCGGCACAGTAGGTTGATCTGCATCGTGAGGAGGAGCCCGTGGTAGTTCACCATCCACAGTAACCTTGCGCTTCTTCTGGGGCTTTGCTGCAGGTTTCTTCATAGGGGACTTGGCTGGAGTAGAATGCCTGAAGCCATCACGTAAAGCTGAGAGCCTGGCACTGCGCCTAACCTCAGACTCAACAATCACAGACTTTGGTTTACGAGCACGAGCTAGACGCTGACTTGGGGCTGCAGAGAAATTAAAGACATACATCTCAACCACAGACAACGCTGGGTCAACCATGGCACAATCCTCAGCAACATTGTCAAAACAAAGTGCACGAGCAACATGAGGCTTCCTTTGAATATTTACCATCCGACGAACAGGTGAAGGATGGAAAACCAGCTTGTTCTTCATAGCAGAGTAAGAAAAAGATAACTCCCAAGAGCGCTTAGACAGTAGAACTGGTTTGAAAGGACTGAAAAACTATAACCCTCGAGGAATGTGCATTGTATCAAAGACTGGCATCATACGCTGAAAAGATCTTGTCCATTGCATTACCGGAGGAAGCTCTGGTCTGAAAACTGTCAGAACTTGACCAACAACAACATGAGGCTGGATCAGAGGAGGCACATAAGCTGCCACAACACCTTGCTGATTATTGACAGATCCCTCAGTAGAATCAACAGGCCCCGAGTTCTCTAAAACCACTGACTCTTGAGAAGCAGGTAGTGCTTCATCATCATGAATCTCCTTAATAATGACATTGTCATGCTGGTTATGAGGCTGTGGATCATCATTATGAGCATGAGGGTCCTCATTCCAACCCAGCTCTGGAAACTCAGGCATGACAAAGTTAACATTTTCAAAGTGCATGTTCCCGGGCAATGGATGAGGGTTTCCATTGAAAGGCATCGGATCTTCATCAGCTGGCATAATGTCAGCAAATTCTGCAGAGAGCGCATAGATAGGTGCTGTCCAAGAAAGATGCGTAGCTCCAAAGTCTGCATACTCACGATAGACAACATCCCTAGGTACTTGCTGAGGGCTTGGGAAAGAAACATAAACAAGAGTCCTGACTAGCCGTGGATCATCCTGATGCCAGATATGAAAACGACCAAAGGTGCTAACTGCCTCAGAAATATGCTGTGTTGTGCGGTAGTCCAAAGGAACACCTAACATCATAATCCAGCCCCTACGAAAACCCTGAATAGCTCTGTGATTGATGCCTTGATCATGAGGAACAAACAGAACAAAGTGACCATTGCCAAGATCATAAGGAGGATGATTTATAATGGCATGCCTGGATGCAGGAGATCGGAACTCAAACAAACCAACACCCTCAATCCATTGTTGATCACTAAGGACATCACGGTGAAGCTGAGTCATCACAAAGTCACTAACCAGTTGCCTGAAGTGATGGATCTGTCCGGGTGGCGGCGGAGGCTCAACAAAGCCAATGGCAAACTGCTCATGGCGACGGTCCGGTGCAATGGCTGGAGAGTAGAAAGTCCGAGGCACGCGGGTTGGCCCTCCATCGATGAACTCGAACCCTGGTGGAAGGAACTCAAGAGGATCCAGTGGAAAATTTGCCATGGCTTGCTTTGGTGGAGGTGGAGCAGGTTGGTGGTGCACGGGAAGTGGTGAAGACGTGATGTGACTCGTCTGCGCCGGCGCGTGGGTCGTCTCTATACCCGAGGAGTCCCTAGGCGATGGAGTAGTAGGATGACTCGTGGCGGGCATGGGAACCAACAGTGGAGATTTTTCTGGATTTTGTTTCGTGTGTTTAACTCTCCAAACATAACCATTATCCTAGGCCCAATTAATGCAATCCCGACGACGATGACCATAACGTGAGCAAGCCAGGCAAACAGGACAAGAGACCGACAAGTGGCCCCGCTGGTGACAGTTGGAACAAGTTAGAACTCGGTCCACCATGTCATTGACCATATCATCAAACAAAACAGTAGCTTCCCGAGTAGACGGAATGTCCATTGGCTGGGTGGTGGGCTGTAGTCCGTCATGGAGGGCTGGCCCAACATGGAATGCAGGAGAATCGAGAGCAGATGAGAACAAACTAACCGCCTCAGGTGAATTCCGTTGAATCCGCGGCGGGTCAACAGAACCGAAAGTAATCGACGGAGAAGCAACAGTCCACTGGAGATTCACCGGCGGCGATGGTCGAATGATCAAACGCTCATTTGCCGGGACAACATATCCAGCATCAGAAAGAGTATCAATACAATCCTGTGTGGCCGGATATCTATAACCCTTGCATGCATCATAGCTTTGGAACGTTGCAAAAGACATTTTCTTTTGCACAGAACCAGAAGATCTAAAAGAGGACTTAGATGGTGGTTTATGCATAGCGATCATCCCAAGCGCCGCCCGTCTCTTAGATGGGCTAACTAAGATCCATTCCGCATCACTTTGCAACTTCCAAAGTTTAAACTCTCGAACCCAATTTGGTCCTCCATGGCCCCAAAGATTGAAATAACATTTGAATTGCGGGCAAGCAAAAGATCGAAGATCAACAATAGAAAAACCAACTTGCTTGGAAGAAACGTTGAAGGAATAAACCTTGTCACGTAAGCATGAGACACCCAACTCGATCGCAGATCCACCAACAGCAGCCTCTAGAGCCGCCGCCACAGAATGATCATCAAGCCTGAAAACATGACGGCTAAAGGACACCACCAACATGAAGTGACCTGTGTCCTCCGTAGGGTGGACCGAAAAACCAGTAGATCTGAAAACTTTATCCGCAAACTCCAAACCCTTGGAGAAGTCCAAGCCAAGGGTTGATCCAGATGAGAAAACCATGACCCCTGAGTGAGGGGGAGACGCCGGAGAGATTGGTAGGGAAAGATTAGGGTTTTAGTGGTGGTGGGAGGAGATCGCCGGAGGTGGGGTGGGAGGTGGGAGGGAGGAGACGCCATATTCGCCTCTCTTCAATTAGTTACCGGCAAGTCTCTTTACTCGTTAAACTAAGGGATATTAAGGCCTCCTTTTAATAGAGAACCGAAACAAAGCATTAGCACATAGTGAATACATGAACTCCTCAAACTATGGTCATCACCGGGAGTGGTCCCGATTATTGTCACTTCGGGGTTGCCGGATCATAACACATAGTAGGTGACTATAGACTTGCAAGATAGGATCAAGAACTCACATATATTCATGAAAACATAATAGGTTCAGATCTGAAATCATGGCACTCGGACCCTAGTGACAAGCATTAAGCATAGCAAAGTCATAGCAACATCAATCTCAGAACATAATGGATACTAGGGATCAAACCCTAACAAAACTAACTCGATCACATGATAAATCTCGTCCAACCCATCACCGTCCAGCAAGCCTACGATGGAATTACTCACGCACGGCGGTGAGCATCATGAAATTGGTGATGGAGGATGGTTGATGATGATGAAGGCGACGAGTCCCCCTCTCCGGAGCCCCGAACGGACTCCAGATCAGCCCTCCCGAGAGGTTTTAGGGCTTGGCGGTGGCTCCGTATCGTAAAACACGATGATTTTTTCTCTCTTATTTTTTCTCTCTGAAAGCAAATATATAGAGTTGGAGTTGGCGTCGAAGGGTTTCCAGGGGACCTACGAGGTAGGGGGGGCGCCCTAGGGGGGCGCCCCACCCTCGTGAGAAGGGTGCGGGCCCCCTGGTCTTCATCTTTGGCGAGGATTTTTATTGTTTTTTCTAAGATGTTCCGTGGAGTTTCAGGTCATTCCGAGAATATTTGTTTTCTGCACATAAAACAATATCATGGCAATTCTGCTGAAAACAGCGTTAGTCTGGGTTAGTTCCATTCAAATCATACAAGTTAAAATCCAAAACAAGGGCAAAAGTGTTTGGAAAAGTAGATATGAGGAAGGCAACGTGGATCATATTCTCACCCAATGTCCGTACGCCCATGAAGTTTGGCATAAATGTTTTGAGGCCTTGCACATCAACATCCTACCGCCCACTCAGACAGACACTTTCACAAAATGGTGGCTCAACAAGAGAAGGAACTGCAGTGGCATGATTAAGAGTGGATTTGATTCCTTCGTGATTGCGACCGCTTGGTCCCTGTGGAAGCAGCGGAATGCGAGGGTGTTCCACAGATTGCACGAACACAGGTCACCACCACAGTTGGTCGACCAGGTGTTACTTGAAGTGAAGGACTGGCAATTAGCTGGCTTTGGTGTAGGAGGTTTAGATCCTTTTGTGAGAGAGGACCTAGTGCGTTTTGTTGGTGTTGGTGTGGGGTTTTCTACCATCCAGATGTTCGCATCTCGGCTTGGTATCTTGTAAATATTTCTTTCTTTCTGCCTTCTATAAAAATATGGTACGCCTTTGGCGTACTTTCAAAAAAGAAACCTCCGGACCATTCTGGAGCTCCTCGTCATGTTTGTGATCTCATTTGGGACTCCGAACAACATTCGGTCACCAACATACATAACTCATATAATACTATATCGTCAACGAACGTTTAAGCGTGCGGACCCTACGGGTTCGAGAACTATGTAGACATGACCGAGACACCTCTCTGGTCAATAACCAATAGCGGAACCTGGATGCCCATACTGGCTCCTACATATTCTACAAAGATCTTTATTGGTCGAACCGCATAAAAACATACGTTGTTCCCCTTGTCATCGGTATCCCAATTCATCTGCCGGTGAGTACGCTTGTATGCTTGCAGCCATAGAGCAGCGTGATCTTCGAAGTACAAGGTGGCAGTGCTAACTCAATGGCGATCTGGCACATTGTACATTTCAAAATAATTGTAGCAATTGTCGATCCAGAGTAATGGAAACTGCCCTTTGAAGACCGGAAAGGAATGCTTGGGTGGCTTGAGGTGAAAGCTATCGCGGCGGTCGTAGCAGCCGGCGTCGTCGCGGCGGACGGGGCGCTCGTGGTAGGCGTCGTCGTCGTGGGGATGGACTAGATGGTGCGGCAACCAGTAGCCGCGAGGCGGGTACGCCGGGTCGAAGTTGTCGCCATGGTCGCGGTGGTCGCGGTAGTGGTCACCGTCACGACGGAAGCGGCGCCCGTGGGCGCCCTCGAGGTCGCGGTGGATCTCGTGGTGTCCGCGCGGGACCCCGTTGCCCCGAGGGGCGAACTGCAGGTCGAGCTCCTTCACATCGCCACGGTCGCGGCGGCGCTCGTAGCAGCCGGCATCGTCGCGGCGATCCTCGCGTAGCCCGCGTGGAAGCTCCTCACCGCGAGGTACATACTGCTGGTTGCGCGCCTCATCGGCGTGACCCTGGAGGTGATCCTCGGGGTCGTCGGCATCGGGTAGCGACGCGTGCAGATGGGGGGCGCTGTTGCCTGTGCCGCCGATTTGATTTTGTGCGGGGTTGCGCGGACGAGCAGCCGGAGAGCGCGCTCGCTTGACTTCTTCCAGATCGGCGCGCAACTCGCGGAGCTCGGCCGTCACCGGAGCAAACTTCTCGTCGAGCGCTTTGGTGAAGAATTCCTGCAGGGATTTCTGCATCTCGTCCATCTCAAGAAGGATGAATCGGGTCTGGGCGTTTGGGGTTGGTGGTGAACGCGGCGCCATTGTGGGTAGCGGAACGAACAAAGTCTGATACCAATTGTGATGTCCCTAGCAGCAGCTAGATAATCACAGAACTCGCGAGCGAGTACGGGGTTGACCGAAGGAGGACGAAGGAGCTGAGCTCAGTTCATCTCTTTTCCATTCGATGGATTAGTACAGACCAAAGGGTTGGGTAGATAAGCACCACACACACGCACACACCTACTACTCAGTCCACATGGCAACATGGTGGACCTGACCTGTTATACACCACCCTGTAATAGGTGGGGGTGTGACAGCGTCCTTGTTCGGTGTTTGACTGTGTTGTGATGTGTCTCACCATGCTACTCCTCCTTATGTCTATGCAACACTGTAGCCACGCAGCCGCCGTCGGCTCGTCCGCAGTAAGTTGGTCCGGCCGAACTACCGATGTAGCTGGCGTCAGCGTCATGTTCCCCACTCCAATGCAGGCCCGTCAGGTTCTCGCCCAGGCCGCGTAGTTCCTTCTCGCTGTTGTCGGAGAGAGGTAGTGCCGCCGATGCCTACTGATGCTGTCTCACGAGATTGGCGATAGAAGATTGAGATGGCAGGTGCACCAATGTAGTCAGCCAGAGTAATGATCAATCCCGGCTGGGATTGTGCCTTCCCTGTTACACCAAATAAGATCTTACTCACGTAGGGTCATGATTGACTGGGATCTGTAAATACGGGGTATCAACTTCAGGGATTGAAAAGTGAGGGTTTATTTGTGTTGGCCTCTACAACATCAAGGTTTATTTTAGACTTCACTCGAAGTCCAAGACTAGTACTACTCCACGTCCACAAAGTCCAAGACTAGCATTACTCTTACTTAAGTGCTAATAGATCAGATGACTACCTCCGTATGAGTCAGAAGATTCCAAGAGCGGCAGCCGGATCATCATCAGGGTAATTTTCAAAGAAGTAAAAAAACACAGAGAAGAGAGCCACGAGCCCATGACCCAGGAACGGGTCGTCCACGGGCTTCGACTCTGTCGTTGACCTGGACCCCGAGCCTCATATCAAGCCAGCGGCTCGCCTCTGCTGTCGCCGTGGTCTTCGCCGCCGCTGTCCCTGGAGCAGACCGCTTCCACCTCGCGCCATTCCGCGTCACGCACGCTCTGCTCCCTCCAAGGCGCCGTTGCGGCCTTGAGCCGCTACCCATCTAAACTGCGGTCGTAAACCGCCTGCGCCTCGCCTCCTCGAGCCGGCCACAACCGCCGCCGCCTCACATATCAACCGCCGCTCGCCTCAATCGTCGCTGGCTACCTCCGCAATGGTCAGCCCGGTCGAGCCGCCCTGGCCGGGGGCAACCCGTGAACCGCCGCCTGGACCCCGCCTCGAGTGTTTCCTTCTGCCATAAGCTGCAGTATCAAATCGCCGTTCCGGACGAGCCGCCTCCACGCGATGCAGTATCAAACCGACCTGCTGTTGCCTACTCCGAGGCGTCGTCGTTCCTGCGGGCCGAGTCCGCCCGCGAGCCGGCCGACCATCCTGGCTCACCTCTGCCGGAAACCGCCTCCTCTGCAACGCTGTCAGCCGCCGATTTGGTGACACCTCTGCTGTGAGCCGCCCTGCCGGGTCACCATGACCGGCTGTTGCTGCTCGAAATCATTTCGGGGCACCCCTGCTGATGCGTCTTTGAGCCGCGCTAAACCGCCCCGGACCTGCTGGGCTCCTCCTCTGAGCTCGACCGCTGTTGACGCGCTCCGGGACCCCCGTCGGCCTCACGCGTTGCGACCCGGTCCTGCTACATCTGTTGGCCTCTACGGTTTTTTCTGCAGTTCCAAGCAAGCTGCCTCGCGCCTCTTCTCTGTGCCTATGGGTGCGCCTTAAACCGCCGGTTGTTTCAGCCCGCCTCTGCCACTTTTGTTGAGAGCTGCCACCGCAGCTATGAACCGGCGGCATATCAATGACTGCATATAAAGATCAGAATACTGGCCTCTACAGGGTTCGTCAGTGATTGAGCACATTACCTGAATGGGTCATGTCTGTTGGCATCACTCATACAGTACGAGCACTGGATGAACTTGGGCCAGCAACGACGTCCGCTGCGCGTAAACCGCGCTGGATCAGCTCCACTAAACAGAACCAACAAGGACCTGCACAGACCCGGTTTAGGTTCCCAAAAGCAAGCTTTGTCGGTACATTACGGATTCCCAAGGGATTTGCCTTTTATGTACTACACAACAAGACAAGTGACTACCTGGAGGAGGGAGGACTTGTTAATTCATACCATCGTTACTAATCTGACTCTACTTCAAAGAAGAAAAAAGAGAAGGGAATTAGCGAACGTTGCGGTCTAACAATCAAGGATTGTGTCATCTGCAGCCGTAACCCGCCGAGACTGACAATCAATCTCCGTTGTTGCGCCACCCTATAAAGGCATACAATATCTATTAAATCACTGGGTCACGGATCATCTGCTCGGCTTGTTCGCCAGCGTGTGGTTGTGTACACGCATAAGTCCAGAGGAATCCGGCTAGATGGAGTACTGATCCCTGGCGTAAAGACCAAGGCCTGCAAATCAAGTTGCACTTTTTTAATATCCTCCTGCTACATGGAGAGGACAAGCTCACAAGGGCGCAGGGTCCAGTACAATCATTATTAAAAGCTAAGCAGCACTACTGCCTATGTCTGCGGAGGTGAAAACAGTTACTGTGAGCAGTTTGTGCTAGTCTGTTTATTGGCTACCAGGTGATGTTGGGATGGCCAAGCATCAAACAAAGAAACAAGATGGATTACAATTTTACCAGATTATCCAAAGACGGTATATATGGATCATCGTTCATCCGAATATATCAGGTGATATATCTCTAAACCTATTTTACTAGCACATATTGTTTCTATATTTTTATATACAGGACCATTATTCATTACAAATGTGGTTTGTACCATGGCTATGAAGCACGGGCTGATAATATTCCGCCTCACGATAGTCCGGGACATCTTACGTGATGAGTGCACGCACACAAGCTGCCGTCCTTGCGGTCTGGCCCACATCGACTTGCTGGGATCACGTTTGCTCGCTGTTCAATAGACGTGCGCAAATTGCCGCCCCCGAGGTCTTGTCTACATCAACACACCGGGCCGCACTTGTCTGCATGGGCTGCTTCTTGCGTATGAGCAAGTCACTGTTTCGGTAGCCTGGTTTTCTTCCAACAAATTGGAGGCAAATTATTATCAACCGCCGTCTCCGCATTCACATCATGCTATCAATACCAATGATATACAACTTATGCCGGTTTATATCACGGTCAAATATGGAGAATCTCAAGCCAACTCCTCGAGTCACCTTGAGACTCGGGGGTACGATGATATGACTCAGCAAGCCTTGCCAGTTTCAGCAAATTCAAGTGCCCCAGGACGTTGAAGGGAAAGATAGCCCGGTTCCGGAGGCTACTGTTATATTGATGAAAATTTAAAGGCTGACATAAGTATTCCGGCTCACAATGATGCTTTTGGTTTATAGTCCGGTTTAAGGGAAATCCCGTCCCCCACACAGCGCTGAAGTCCTTAGTGTCTGGTTCAAATCCGGTTTAAGAGGAAACTATCTCTTGCAAAGCTCTGACGCTCTCAATATCCGGTTCAAAATCCGGTTTAAGAGGAAACTGTCTCCCACAAAGTTTTGAAGCTCTCAAAATCCGGTTTAAAATTCCGGTTCAGGAAGAATTTATCTCTTGCAAAGTTAAAGGTTGCCGATGAGGACCTGTTGTCATGATGCGCGGCTCAAACATGGGTTATCCTGCCTTATGGGCTTATCATATTATTGATCGCTTGGGGGCTTCCTGTTCAAACATAGGTGTACTCACCAAAGAGAACATAGCGTTGCTACCCTCTTGATCTGGCTATCAAGCCAATATTATCATAAGAGCACAGCTCTGGTTACTTCGGTAATCCGGCTATCAAGCCAATATTATCATCAGGGGCCAAAGAGAGTCTGTTGCATAGCACAACTCAAACATAGGCACCCACTGAGCACAACTCAAAATATTGCTTGGGGGCTCTTTGCTTCGCAACGAACAAAGAGTCTACACTTGTAATAGGCTATCAAGCCAGGCTTGGAAGCAGGTGTATTCACCTAAAACCCCGGGTTATCCTGCCTTCTTTAAGTAAGCCACTCCATCCAGGTAAACCTGGTATGACCTGCCGAACGTTTGACAAGTCAATCTCATAGACCCTGAACTTGTCAAAATTAAAACAATGATTGGTTAATGATTGAGGTCCATCTTAAAAGGCTTTGTGAAATGGTTTAACTCAGTGGCCTGGCAGCCCATGAAAAGCCTCGATTTTGGGCCTGACAGCCCATGAAAAGCCTTGCATGTTCTTTCTCTTCTTTTATTTGCCAAGTTTTTTCTCCTTTGATGAGGTTGATAATATCTTATGATAAACCGACTTTATTGACCCGGCTTGGTTTTCAACTACAATTTGTCAATATATGACTAGTTATAATCCGGCGCTTA
Organism: Triticum aestivum; assembly: GCF_018294505.1. Lineage (NCBI taxonomy): Eukaryota > Viridiplantae > Streptophyta > Magnoliopsida > Poales > Poaceae > Triticum > Triticum aestivum. The sequence goes on from NC_057806.1 coordinate 455,369,146, forward strand.
TTGACCCGGTCTAGTTTCGACTACAAGTCGCCAGTATTATATATGGATAATCCAGTGTTTATTACAACCCGGTACGGTTTCATCATAAACCGGCAAAATATGGAAGGAGTTATCAGTACTCAAGATTGGGGTTATCACCCTTACTACAAAATTTTGTAAACCAACGATGTGATTCACCCTTACTGGTATGATATATTTCATGTTTGATTATTCTTAAGTGCAGCCTTGGTTATAAACCCGGGTTGTATGTTGGGCATTATGACCCGTCCGGCGGTAAACCGCCAGGACACTTTAAGTTTGTTGTATGCAGAAACATGTTGAATAAAGCATGATTATAAATCACCGGCGTTTATTAACCCGGCCTGGCTTTCGACTATAAGTCGCCAGTATGATGATAAATTATCCAGTGTTTATTAACCCGGACTGGTTTGGGATTATAACTTGCCAGTATATATTTGGAATGCGCCATTGGAATCATGCGCTCATAAATCATTGGACTATATTATTCAAATCTTCAAATAGCCAACATGGCTGGGATTTTATTATGGTTATCAGTAACCAGTATTATGATTAAGGTTTTTAAAGTCGCTTTAGCGCAATGGCTGTTATATTATCAATGGATATGATTTATTCTATAATTGAAGGAATAGTCCCGAGCCGCTGCAGGTTTACGACTCCGCACTTGGGGGCTACATTATTCAAGTTGAGATTACATCAAATATCTAAGTCCCATGTCACTGTCAGCATGCACCATGGCACTTGGGGGCTAATGCAAAGTCATTTTTTGCTCATTGAAGACCCGACTCATCACATCATAATGAGTCAGCACTTGGGGACTACCAATTGCTCCTATCAATGATCCAAGGTACACAAATCTTAATCCGTTATATTCAAGGGTCCGCTGCTCAGTTGGTAAAACACAAAGCTCTTAACCTTGTGGACGTGGGTTCAAGCCCCATGGTGGAATTACATCATATGATGTTATTTTCAATAAAGCATGATTATATTTATAAAGTCCCTGCTCATTATTGCATAATGACCTGGCCCTTGGGGGCTACACTGGTTGAAGTTTTTTGAGCATCAGGCAATTATAAGTCCCAGGTTGCTGCAAGCATGACAACCCGACACTTGGGGGCTATAGATAATATGGATATAGGGGAGAAAAATCTTCAAATTCTTAGTTTTGAATAAACCAGATTGACCCGGCGTCATCAATAACCATGACCTGGCGTCATCAATAATCATGAACCAGCGTTGACAGCAATCATGACATGGAATTATCAGTTTTTATAACCCGCCAATTTTGGAAATCATAGCTTGGCAAGTTCTACATTTTCAAGTCGGCTGAATATCAGTTGAATATTTGAAGACCAATATTTTTGTCAAGTCAGAGCATTGAAGGCCGACTCAAATGGATTCTTTATTTACAATATTTATTCTACAAGCAAATTGATTATGAAGCTGGTCTATTAACCCGGATTTTCTAGAAGGAGGAAATGACAAGGACTTAAGGATGATCAGGTGCCGATTTACAAGAATTCTTAACCCGGAGCACAACCTGTCAAATTTGTTTTTGTGTTTATTTTGTAACGTAAGTTTACCATGGATAAATCCAAGCTAAACTTGGGGGCTAATGTCGGGGATATACCCCGCGGCGTAACCCGGCTGAAAGTATAACCCGGCCAGACTTGGCGATTCACCGACGACCCGCACTGACCAGACGGTTTACAAGCAACCTAATTGAACATTATGATTCACTGGTAACCCGGCGGGCGGGACAGACGGATGACAAGGCCCAAGGCCCAGAAGGCCGGTTCATGTTATGGTGGGCCGGTTTAAGAGGAAAGGCGTGAGGAATATTTACCTTACAAGGAGTTAAGACCCGGACTTGTATCCGATTTGTATTAGAAGGTAGACTAGTCCTAATCCTAATAGGACTCCACATGTAACCCGCCCCTTTAACTTATATAAGGAGGGGCAAGACGCCCCAAGAGGGGGGGACAAGTTAGGTTTAGACAGACAACTCAATATCTCTCGAGATAGAGCTCCCTTGTAATCGTGATCATCATCATCAATATCAATGAAGCAGGACGTAGGCTTTTACCTCCACTGTGAGGGGCCGAACCTGGGTAAAACACCGCGTTTCTCATTCCACTCAACCCCTCTCAAGCTACCACATAGATGTGTTGGCCTCGCGACTAAGTCCTGACACTAAGGACATCTGCCGTGACAAAACCACGACAATCTCATTACCGGCAAGTCTCTTTACTCATTCCGTAATACATCATCCTGTAACTAACTCATTAGTTACAATGCTTGCAAGGCTTATAGTGATGTGTATTACCGAGTGGGCCCAGAGATACCTCTCCGACAATCGGAGTGACAAATCCTAATCTCGAAATACGCCGACTCAACAAGTACCTTCGGAGACACCTGTAGATCACCTTTATAATCACCCAGTTACGTTGTGACGTTTGGTAGCACACAAAGTGTTCCTCCGGTAAACAGAATAATCTCATAGTCATAGGAACATGTATAAGTCATGAAGAAAGCAATAGCAACATACTAAACGATCAAGTGCTAAGCTAACGGAATTGGTCATGTCAATCACATCATTCTTCTAATGATGTGATCCCGTTAATCAAATGACAACTCATGTATATGGCTAGGAAACTTAACCATCTTTGATTCAACGAGCTAGTCAAGTAGAGACATACTAGTGACACTTAGTTTGTCTATATATTCACACATATACTAAGTTTCCGGTTAATACAATTCTTGCATGAATAATAAACATTTATCATGATATAAGGAAATATAAATAACAACTTTATTATTGCCTCTAGGGCATATTTCCTTCATGCACCGCCCGGATCGCAGCGGGCCTGCCTCCGGACTCACTAGAGCCGGAGAGGAGGAGGAGGGGGAGCAACAGCCGATGCCGAAGCAGCAGTCGGAGCCCATGGAGAGGGCAGATTCAATGGAGGAGGACACGGCCGAGCTAGAGGAGGAGCCACAGCCGATTGTGGGCTTCGCCATGAAGGACACCATGGCGGAGTTTGAGCTCACCCAAGTGGCGGAGATGGCGGAGCAGACCGCCATCCTAGAGTCCATCGAGGATGAGGCATATGTGAAGGCCAACCGGCAGTTCATCCGACAAGAACGATTAGGGACCTATGCGCTTTTCACCGAACTGGAGGTGGAGTAGGAGGCGAATGCTGACACGGAGGAGCCGGAGTGGCGGTTGCCGTTCATGTACCCGGAGTCGGGCACGGAGATCGTGGACATCTCCGAAGAAGAGTAGGGTAGGGTAGGTTTTAGTTGATCTACATAGTATGTAGGGTTTTCCTCTTTTATATGGTTTGTATGGATTTAAGATTTCAAGTATGAGATATTCAGATACAGAGAAAAAAATTGAGAAATGTCTGATCACTGCCCGCAGGCGTGTCCGAACACATCTACGGGTGTTTGAGGCGCCGGATATGATGTCCACGGATGTAGATGCTCTTAGGGCTTTAGCAAAACTGTTGCCAATATTTTCATGTTTCTGCATCCTAGGACGTGCTTCTATCGTAGTCTGCCGCACCTGTTCCACGCCCCTCTCACCACGTAGCACTATCTGGAATTAAGATATCGGTGACCTTTCCCTCGCTGAAGTTAAGTTTTCGTTTTAATTTGCAAGCCTTAGTAAAGGCCGCTCATCATTGCCCAGCAGGTACTTTATTGAAAGCCTCCAATCTAAGTATCATCCCATGTTGTTTGTTGATTACCGTATCTTTTGAAGCCAACGCCGATGTACTCCATGCGATGTCAGTCTTGAGTTCAGGGTAACCAGGGCTGCTTGATCCCCAACTGTCCTACTCGTTTAAAGCACTCCTTGACTGAAGCCTCAGGTACTCCCACCATCAAAGCTGTGGCCGTCGGCTCTCTGACTCGGAGCATCTCCAACACACGCGCTTTGTCTCAGGGCAGTATAGTTCTTTTACAATGTCAAAATAGTCTTTTTACACGTGAGAGTGATGAAGAGATTTTTCAGATGCATAAAAACACGGCGCCCAATTCGGCGGGTCTACGTGCAGCAGCCCGCGCTCATAATCTGGCGCCCCAAATTTACAGCCCAGCAGCCCGTGCGCTAAAGTTTTGTGTGCGTGCTTTGTTTTACAGAGTTTTCTGGAGTGATGTTTTTTGTCTCCGATGCACAAAAACATTGGTTTTTAATGTGTGGGGCATTTTTTAGGTGTCTGTTGGAGATGCTCTTATGCATAGTCCCACACATTATCTGCTCTCTGAATTGTGTGCAATGCCGTATCGATTCGCGCAGAATTGGTGCTGAGTATATCACGGATCACAATCGAAGACATGATGGCCGTAGGCTGCAGCGTTGTCGACAATGTCGACCGCAGTGGGGAAGAGCGCCGGAGTGCTCGCCCGGTCCCTCCCAGCGACGCCGTGGATGCCAAACCAATGCTTTGGCATCCAGTTCTCTTTTCCCCTTTGGTCGTGTCATGTCATTTGACAAGTCGTTTAACCAGCCGTGCGTGCGTGCGTGCGTGCGTAGGTGCGCTCCTGCTTCACTTTAGTTTGTCACGCCTTTATATATTCGGTGCTGCAAAATTCTGTCTTTAGCTCTTTGCCTCATGCAAGTGGAACAAAAACCAGCTTGGGTAGAAAGATATCCACGGAAGGAGAAACAACACGAGGAGTGGGAAAACAGATTCGCAACAAAGGTTGTTGCCATTTTCCGTTTCTGCTGTTCTGAAACATGCTAGGGTCCACAACTAAACTAACAAGTACTCATCCCTCTGTTTATAAACATAGGATGTTATAACTTTTTTCTTAATCAGATGCATACAGACTAGTGTGCGTTTGGTTCACTCATTTCAGTTTGTATGTAGACATATAGTCGATACTGAAATATTCAAAACATATTATATTTGTATACAGTGAAAGTATACCATGATTGATGCAGCTCTGAAATATCAGAATGTACATGCATCTGAGTCACTGGGATTACGATTAATTACGCGCACAAATTCTTCAAGGAGAAGAAGAACAAAATCACAACAGCACTCTCTCTCGAATCTACAACGACGCCAAAGACGCCAGAAAACCTGCCAGCTTCGTCACACATCTCGTACCCTGTATATAGATTGGGCGTAATCTTGGTGTGCTCCCCGGTATTTGGTGCAAGGTTATTAAACGAAATACCGATGAGCACATGAAAAATACTACCCCGGTCTAAGCAGGTCGGCGTGTCTGCTAACGCACGGGCGGCTCAATTATAGTGTTCTTGCTTGTTAATGGCCGCGCCGCCGCTCAACTCGCTGTGATCTTGTCACCGTGAGAAGGACGCGGGCTCGCGGCGAGGCTGCGGCCGCTGCTCTGCTTGCGCCACTTCCACGAGTCGGCCGGCGTGCTGGGCAGCGGCGGCACGGCGGGGCGGCGGCACAGCCCGAACGGCCACCCCTCGCAGTCCCGGAAGCCGTCCCACGTCGCCGGCGGGTCCATGTCCGTCAGCGACGCCACGGTCGCCGCCCGGCTCGTGCTGCGGGTGAAGAAGCTCTTCACCGAGAAGTACGCCTCGCTCTCCACGTCGCCGGCGTCGCTGCCCGCCTCCGCCTCTCCCTTCTCCTCCCCCGCCACGACGTGCTTCTCAGGGCTCGAGACCTTCTCCAGAACGCTTCTCGGGTCGAGCGGGGTGAAGAACCAGATGAAGGCGCCCGACAGGGCCGCCGAGTCCACGCTGCACCTCGACTCCTTCCTCAGCTGCCGGTTCCTAATCTCGTTGAGTATCACCTGCACCATCAACGCAAGACATATCACTCTGCTGTTACTCATGACCTCCCCAAGTAAATCGATCAAGAACATGACTGTAGCATGCTCTGCCGCTACCTGTTTCGTGTCGAGCATGTCATCATCGTCGTCGTCGCTGTCGTCGCCGGAGCTCCACCCGGCGCCGGCGATCCCGATGCAGGGGACATGGCAGTGCGCGTAGGTCTCCCGGATGAGGCAGGAGAGGGACTTGCAGTGGTTAGCGGCCGGGGGCCTGGGGCTGGGGTGGCGGTCGTGCGCCAAGCAAGGCATTGCTCCAGCCAACTGCAAGGGATCGATCGATCTGGTGCAGTTGCTTGTGCAACGCTCATGCGATCGGCGCTGGTTACTTGTGTATGTGATCTCTGGCGAGGAACGAGCGAGCTCTGCGTATAAATGGGGGATCTTGTCGCGGTGGCCGGCGGATGGGTTTTTCTTGGGCTGAGCGGGGATGGATGTGGACGCGCATGACAGGCGCCCCGCAACTTAAAAGGAGAGTAGGCTCTCGATTGTATCCGAGGTCCGTAGCTAGATGGAGGGTTTATAATCCTTTGGGTTCAAGGCTAAGTAAGAACCAAATATTCGAGCTCGACAGTGTACTAGAAATTGACCAAGTTTCTTTTAAGTTTTTTCTCAATTTGGATGCAATCATATAATTTTTATAGGACTCCAGTAGGGAGAGAACGTGTCCTCCCTGGGGTCTCTGTCGCGAACGATCGTTGTTTCCGGGAGACTTGTTCGAGCTAACGGGGTCACAAGAGAGCTTTCCCTCCAAAAAAACTCTCAGGGAACATTTCTGGAATTTGTCATGTTTTTAACACAATGGAATTGTCATATGCTATAACAGAGATATTTCACAATATAACAGAGAAATTTGTTATTGCCAAGAAAAAAAATCAATGCCATGCTATAGTAGAAAAAAAGAGGAGCCTTGGCGTAGTGGTAAAGCTGCTGCCTTGTGACAATGAGGTCAGAGGTTCAAGTCCTGGAAACAGCCTCTTGCAGAAATATAGAGAAGGCTACATACAATAGACCCAAAGTGGTCAGACCCATCTCCGGACCCTGCGCAAATGGGAGCTACATGCATCGGTCTGCCCTTTTATTCTATAGTCGAAAGAATTGTCATACAACAACGAAGAAAATTGTCATGTGTTTTCGGAATTTGCCATTCTGTAGTAGAAAGAAGTGGTGGGCTAAGAGAAAGGGAAGTTCCCCACATATCCAGGAATTGCCATGTTGCACCATGGCGAATTGCCATGATACGCAGAGAAGTTGCCATACATGCTTTTAGTAGTTGTCATGCTATATCATAGGGAAGTATCATGATACACATGGGGTCGTTCGCTCAGGATGTTGTATGGGAGGTACTGGTTGTGTCACCCCCTCGAGAGGGTGCATGGGAGCGAATGGTGTGTCCATAGGAATTGCCACATGTCATCCCTTTAAGATTCGAAAGCATGGTCAAACATACGGGAGAGTGTTCCCTCAAAAAACCACGCTCAAGGGACGTTGACTCAATAAGATTTCCTTATTTTATCCCACCAAAAATTGCTTCTCTCTTGTGCTCCATCTTCTTCATGACTGGCGATGTGTATCCAGTACCAAGAATAAGCGATCTAGAAACATGATGAAGACTGCTCCCACCTGGTCGACTCGTCTCTCATGTTGCTCTCGTTGGCGACCAAACCCTAGCCGCTCTATCCCGCCTCCCCTTTCTCCCTTCCCCGCCACCACCCAAAGGAACGCGTCGGTTCGCCACATTGCTTCTGGTGAAGGTGGTAATGAGGACATGATGCCCTGTTCCATCACAGGGAGCTCCGGAAGACAGAGTGGCGGCCTTAGTTGTGAAGGCGACGTTGACCTATTTGAGTGGGTGGCGACCATGTGGGAAATATTAGAGCGTGGAGCTTAGACATCATGGGTTGCTCCAGCGGCTCCCTCAGATCTGATTTGGTGCCGCCATCCTCGATGTTCGTCCTCCCTTGCTCGATCTACATCATGTAACTATGTGGTTCCGGATCTGGAAGGCTTCGAGGGTATGCCGACATGACTTGTGGATTGTAGGAAACCCCTGGTCGACTTTGTGTTGACCTCGACAATGGTGGGGCTCCTACTTCACGACTGTTGTATCCTAGTAGGTTGATGACTTCATTAATTTAAAAGTGGGCTCAATATGCATTTTCGCTACAAAACAAAAAGTAGAGGTGGGCGCTCATTCAAACAAAAATGTCTGTGATGTGTCGCCTAGGGAAAGTGAGGGAAAAATAAACAAAGGCCAAGCATTTAAGGGTTAGAACGTAAGGGTGCTACCTAGTTGGAGCTAGAGTTTAGAAGAATTGCTTGATCTGATGGCGGACACACTCCAAGGTTGGTTTGAGTAAGTGTGGAGTGCGGTGGCAAACGTAGGAGCGGAAAAGAAATAAAGTTACTTAGGATGTTTCTATATTGGATTATGATCTAATGCCCCCCCCCCCCCCCCCCCCCCACACACACACACAATTCTTTTTCGTTTTGAAGAAGGCGGTGATCCTGGCATCTGCATTATTGGATGCACTTAAACCACAATTTCATTAGAAAGCCGGCAAACATTGAAGCAAAAGACATTGACTTAATAGAAAAAGTTTCGATGGCAATTTTTCCCTTCATGACATACATATTTTTCAGCTTCAAACACTAACCTATTGCTGGGACCAAACCTGCCTACAATAAAAAGCACGGGATCAAACATAAACCACAGCCCTCCATGGTAAGTATTTAAGGAGAGATCGTCGCCCATATGCCGATGTTGTCGTGGGTCTACACAGAAACTTGCTTTTGGCCAATTAAGAAACAAGCTAGTGATGAATAGATTTTTTTGAACGGAGGCAAAAAATTTGCCTCGCCCATTAATTAAACAGAAGATAATTGTCCTGTTAATTATGAAAAGCCAGATGAAAATAGTCGTAATCCGCTGAGTGACGTACACAAAATACCCCAAACACACATCTTTGCGCAGATAGCCTCCTCGTGATAGCACACATGTGTCATGGTCATAACTTTTCTCAAAGCAGGCGCCATATTTCACCCTCTCTCTTTTCCCAAGTCTTTGATTCAGTGTATCCGTCGACGATAATGAAGGACTGGAACCGCATCGTCAGTACGTCATCAGTGATCAGCTATACAGCTACAACCACAGCTTGTTGTTTAATCCACAAGGTTTCTTGACCCGGGGCACCAACCAAAACGGTGTGCGTGTGTGCTCTTTTCGGGTGAAACGTCGCCGCTGAGATAAACCGGCCGTCTTGACCACAAATGCACACGCGGGCGCGTATGTATCAATGTATGTGTGTGGGTTTTCAGTTGCCGCGGCAGCGTCAGATCATGCATGCGTCCACCGGCCCAAGCCGCCAGCACTAGCTACTCCGCCTCCATCGTGCCCTCGCCGGTGCGGTGCCTTCTTGAAGCAACCGCCAAGTCCAACCTCGCACCCACTCGACTCGATGACGCCGAGTGTGCGTGAGCGCCGTGCCGACCAGAAGCCCAAGAACACAAAGCCTCGAACAATATGCGTCGACACTTGACGTAGATGGAAGATGGGGCGTGGGGGAAGCACTCAAACGCAAACCAACGTTTCTGTTGGCGGTTTGACGTAGCTTTCGGAGCCATGGGACGGATCAAAGATTACGAGGCGCGGAGATCTTCTTTGCCGTCGACGATCGATCGGCCCTGAGAGCGAAATGCTTGGGTCAGCCCGAGACGAAGGGACAAGTGCAAAATCAGCGAGCTGCCTCTGTGGAAACGTGGCATCGCCGTGAGTGCATGCAACGCAATGCGTACATGGGACGTACGTAGAAGTAGAAAGTGGGCGGAGGTGTGGCCACGTACATGTACATCATACCGTCATAGTGCCATGTGTACAGGTGACACGAGGCGGTTCCGTATAGGACGATGTCCTTAGGCATAGCAGGACAGAACAACAGATGTGGTGGCGACAAAGTACTGCCTGAATGTTGATTGCAGCTAGGACGGCAGCTAGTCAGGATTTCATTTGTTGATGCGAGGGACTTTTTTGACAAAAAATCACCCAAGTCAAGGAAATAAGCAGTAAGCATTCATTTCAGTTGCTGTACGGGGACTCTTGTACAGGTGGGCATGAGGACAAGTGACTGATGGGAGAGCACCAAGTCAAGTCATAGTCGGCAAGCAACATAAACGAAAAGGGATGTACAACTTTCAAATAGCAGGCCACTCATATAAGCACCTTCAAATCCAGCTGTTTTTTTTATATATATATTAAGATCGGATTTTTTTTTGGCGGTGTGATAATGAATCGAAGAAATATCGACTAGCTAGGTGGAGTGTGTTATGCCGACCTAAAAGTTAGGGGGTCTTGAAATCCAAGATCTTGAAATTAAAGACATCGCCCTTCTTGGTAAATGAGTTTACAAAGTCCTCATTGAGAACGGTGTATGGCTGGAAATCATCATAGCAAGTATGTGGGTTTCAAAACCATTTCTTAAATTTATTGAAAACCCGATGATTCACATTTTTTGTATGGCATTCATTTCAGTTGCTGTACGGGGACTCTTGTACAGGTGTGCATGAGGACAGGTGACCGATGGGAGAGCACCAAGTCATAGTCGGTAAACAACATTAACGAAAATGATGTACAACTTTCAAATAGCAGCCATTTGAAGAAATAAACATATGTCGAAGCCACTCTGCTTGACCAGCTCGGGAAAGGGGTCCCCCGAATATTGGGTATCCGTTGTTAAACCTGGTCGTATACTTTATGAAATGGGAGGAGTATCTGAAACTGTAGCTAGAGCAGCTGGCTAAGCGGAGGAGAGGTACAGCTGCTGACAGATGAACACACAGGGCACACGATGAGGGGGGGACATAGATGATGGCCAGCTGGGCGCCTCAACCAAAGACAACGCCCCCCCCCCCCCCCCCCCTGAAGGCAAGAAAATCGCTGCAGGAGATCGTAGCAGTGGCTTAGAGGTTGGGTAGAAGAGTTAGGAGCTGTTTTCCCTGCGTGGAAAAGCTGTTATCTTTTTTGTTTTTAAATGGAGGCATACCCCCGGCCTCTGCATCATGAAGATGCATGCAGCCATATTATTAAAAATTCAGAAAGTATCGTCAAAAAGGTCTTACAGCTCGCAAACAGAGCATAACAAGGTGGAAAAGGAAAATTACATGCTGACAAAGGCAACCGATACGGTAATAAAAAGGATAAGCTCCCTAGACTCCTATCCTGTTATGCGAGCGCCACCGGTTGAATATAACCCGAGCCACCATCTCCCATTGGTTGCACCCAGTAATCAAAGACTCCCTGGAGTCCATAGGAGTGAGTAAGGACCACGTACGGATCCACGCTATAGCCCTGAAGATAACCTGCAAGAAAGTTAAAGTGTGTTGTCCGTTAAAAATCATATCATTCCTGCAATTCCATATAGCTCATAATAGTGCACATATTCCAATCCGAATACGGGCTACAGTAATCTGTTCAACCCCAGCTAACAACGTCCCAAACAATGACACAATATCAACTGGAGGATTAATGTTGAAAGCTATATGAATCGTTCTCCAAAGTAGCTTGGCAAGTGGGCAATTAAGAAATAAGTGTTGTATTGTTTCATCATGATCACAAAAACAACATCTTGAACTTCCTACCCATCGCCTTTTAATTAAGTTGTCTTTTGTAAATATTACTTTCTTGTGGACAAACCACATAAAAAAATTAATACGCAAAGGAACCTTGATCTTCCAAATGTGCAACGACCTTGAGAGTGGGCCATGCTTATGCGAACTCGTTTTTAATCTTAGTTTCGACATTCGGCTTCCGCTCCCCCTCTTGGAGTGAGAGGGGCAAGCGAAACAAACCTGGAAACCAGTTTTTGCAAGTCCGGGGTTTCATTTTTTAATGGAACCCGGGAGGATCCCTGTTTTTCTAAAAAAGAGATCTCGAAGAAACAAAGTTTTAAATAGCAGCCCACTCATATAAGCGCCTTTAAATCTACCTGGGGCATGTTTGGTTGCACGCATCATTTTTCTGCCCCTTTGAATGTGTGACTCAACTATACCTGGCAATCCGTCGGGCCAGGCCGGGCCTATCAAAGCCCGACATAGAAACCTCGGCTCGAGCCTGGCCCGGTCGTCGAGCCTAAAAATCAAGTCCGACCCATCATGCAAAAAACCCTTCGGGCCAGGCCGGGACTCCCAAAGCCTAACACAGAAACCTAGGTCTGAGCCTAGCCCGGCCCGGCCGTCGGGCCTAAAATCAAGCCCGGCCCATCATGCAAAAAACCCGTTGGGCCAGGCCGGGCCTACCAAAGCCTGACAGAGAAACCTAGGCCCGAGCCTGGCCCGGCCGTTGAGCCTAAAAATCAAGCCCATGCCGACCCATCATGCAAAAAACCCGTTGGGCCAGGCCGGGCCTACCAAACCCGACACAGAAACCTTGGCCCGAGCCTGGCCCAACCCAGTCGTTGGGTCTAAAAATCAAGTCCAAGCCCGACCCATCTTGCAAAAAAAACGTCGGGCCAGGCCAGGCCTACCAAAGCCCGACACATAAACCTAGGATCGAGCCTGGCCTGGCCCGGCCCGGTCGTCGGGCCTAAAAATGAAGCCCATGCCAGCCCATCATGAAAAAAAAACCGTCGGACCAGGGCGGGCCTACCAAAGCCCGACACAGAAATCTAGGCCCGAGTCTGGCCCGGCCCGGCCGTCGGGCCTAAAAATCAAGCCCAAGCCCGACCCATCATGCAAAAAATTGTTGGGCCAGGCCGGGCCTACCAAAGCCTGACACAAAAACCTAGGCCCGAGCATGGCCTGGCCTAGCCGTCAGGCCTAAAAATCAAGCCCAAGCCCGATCCATCATGCAAAAAAACCCATCGGGCCTCGGGTCGGGCCTCTTCCTTAAACTGCAAATACTATGGGCCTAGGCCCAGTCCGGCCCGACCATTGGGCTCAAAATCTAGGCCTAGGCCCGGCACATGGGCAAGGTCGGGTCGGGCTTTTTTCGGGTCTGGCCATCCGGGCCGGGCTGCCCGTGGCCAGGTATAGACTCAACTAGGCCTAGCTAAGCAAATGGAGGCTAAAAAACTATGTTCTGCAAGTAGTTTGGTTGCATGCGCATAGATTGGCTGCATTAGGGAAACAATTTTTCCCTGATGTTTGCTGGTCTGTGTTGGCTGAGCTGATGCACTACACGGTGTTTGGTTGCATACAGTGGACATGATTAATAATTAACAACTACACATGATACACTGAGTTACGGTAGAGTGTCTGGGTGACTTGGTTGGTGGCCTCATCTGACGGGATGAGCATGGATTCACATGCGAGCGATCCTGTCAGCATTGTGGCAAACCAGCTAGCGTCGTCGCCCCAGGGAAAGTCCACGGGAAGGGAAGGGGAGGAACGCGCCGAGGTAGAGGACTGGGAGGAGAAGTGTAGTGTGCACGTGATGACGACATCAGTGTAGTAGGCCGCAGGTGAGGAGGCCGAGAGGAACGACGATGGCGGCCGCATCGTGCACGACATGGCGTCATGCGACAAGGTTGACGATGATTAGTGAGAACAGAAAGAAGCCACTCTGAACTCCGTCTAAACCATCACATGAACGCCTTTAATACAATACAATAGAGAGATAGACATATACTCGTCTACAACCGCCCAAACAGAAAACATACAACACAAAAGTCGTGTGAAACAATGAGATGAACCTACTGGTCAAAGGGAATTTCAAACGACCAAATGTGCGTGATGGGTTTGATAAAATTCATCCAAAATAGCTCCAAACATGAACATTTATAGTCAACCAACCTACAAACCAATTGTCTGAATGAAACCACAATGTTGATGTGCATCTTTTTTCGTGTACAACTTAGCTCGAATTGAAGCACCGTAGTATAAATTAGAAGGGGCTAGGTGAAGGAGATTAAGGAGTGTGTTTAAAACAGGCCACATATATGCATCTGGGTTGTCCATTCAAAAGATGTAGATCTACTCATATACGACTATCGAAACAGAAAACGTGCAACACGAAAGTCGTGTGAAACAGCAAGATGAAGTTTTTGGTCAAAGAAAATTTTAAATGGTCCACCGTGTGCGACAAATTTGGCAAAATTCATCCAACATGGCTTCAAAGATGAAAAATAATTGAACATTTACAATGAATGAAACTAGAAACCAATAGTCTGAATGGAATCACACCATCGATGTGCATCTTTTTCGTGTAGACCTAATCTCAAATCAAAGTACCGTTGTGTAGATTACAAGGGACTAATGAGTGTAGGAGATTAGTAGTTAACCCAACAGACCATGTGCAACCTCATGTACACCACATACGAGGCTGCACCAGGTTGCATCAGCCAAATCGAACGTTCCTAGCAGGTCTTGCTGAGGGGGGCTTTAAACATTGTGTGGGCCAAGACTTTGGTGCGAGGCAAGCTACCAAGCGGACAAAAGTTGCACTGTGTGAGTCTGGTAGACCTAATGCAGGCAACCAAACACGCCCCTGTTTTATATTCATAGCAGGCCCATCCCTCACTTGTCCAAGTCCGTAGCCGTTCCCTCTTGTCCAAACCCAGAAATTCATATAATCCCATGTAACATATATAAATTAAACACATAGAATATGACCGGACATGGCAAGTTCATCATTAGAACCAGATATAGCAAGTTCAAACAAATATAGATGCTTCAACTACCATGTATACTTTGACTAGATATATACTTCACCACTTCATCATTGGGCCCTTCCCTTGGCATCTTTGGAGCGATGGTAGTCATCGCATTAGACGTCAGCGTCGGGAGGGCCGTCATCAATGTTGGAGATATTGGAGGATTCGAATGAGGAGGGAAGCCCAGCTAGATGCCAAGTGACGTGGGCCTGCTCCTTGGCGATGCAACTTGATTCAGCGGTGGCGTCCACCTTCTCCTTCGCAAGCTGCTCAGACTCTTCGATGTCGAGCCTCAATGCTTTTCGCATTTTTATGGCAGCAGAGCGTGTCTATCTCAGCCGTGGTCAAGGACCAACGGATGACGCTTTGTACGAGCACTTCCTCTGAGTCGGAGGGCGGGTGTCGGTGTCAAAACCGGCGGATCTCGGGTAGGGGGTCCCAAACTGTGCGTCTAGGTCGGATGGTAACAGGAGACGAGGGACACAATGTTTTACCCAGGTTCGGGCCCTCTTGATGGAGGTAAAACCCTACGTCCTGCTTGATTAATATTGATGATATGGGTAGTACAAGAGTAGATCTACCACGAGATCAAGGAGGCTAAATCCTCAAAGCTAGCCTATGGTATGATTGTTGTATGATGAAGTTTTCCTACGGACTAAAACCCTTCGGTTTATATAGACACCGGAGAGGGTTAGTGTTACACAAAGTCGGTTACAATGGTAGGAGATCTTGAATATCCACATCGCCAAGCTTGCCTTCCACGCCAAGGAAAGTCCCATCCGGACACGGGACGGAGTCTTCAATCTTGTATCTTCATAGTCCTGGAGTCCGGCTGAAGGTATAGTCTGGCTACCCGAACACCCCCTAATCCAGGACTCCCTCAGTAGCCCCTGAACCAGGCTTCAATGACGACGAGTCCGGCGCGCAGATTGTCTTCGGCATTGCAAGGCGGGTTCCTCCTCCAAATTCTTCATAAAAGTTTGTAAACACCAAGAGTAGTGTCCGGCTCTGCAAAATAAGCTTCCACGTATTGCCATAGAGAGAATAATATTAACACAAATCTAATCTGCTGACGTATTCCGCAGCGTGACATCACACTACGGCCAAGCCTTTATTCGAATCGTTTTCACTTCTCCACCTCAGCGTGTTTTGCGAGGCGGTTTCCTTGGCACGTCTTGTCAAAGCAGAGATCGTGTCCCCTTTATTTACGGGATTCTCATCAATACGGACGTGGGTAACCCAATCGTGCCCGTTAGCATGTTTTCTCGATTAAAGGCGAGTCCCAAACGGTTACGGGGAGGGCTCCTGGTATTCAACCTCTTATAAAGAGACCAAGGCCTTACTCCTTTTCTCCAATCTCAAAACAAGTTCGCCTGTCGCCTCGAGTTCCAACACCCTAGGCTCCAGATTCCAGGCGCTTCGGACCTTCGACAATGTCCGGTTCCGACCTTCAAGGCCGATGGATGCCCTCCTCCGTCACGGAGGAGGACGTGCTAAGGTTGAGAGAGGCTAAGTTTTTGACCGCCGAAATTTCGCATAGGTTGCCTGCTCAAAGGCAGGCTATTCCCAGTCCCCAGCCTGGTGAGAGCGTAGTGTTCATGTCTCACTTCCTTCGGGGTTTAGGCTTCCCGATGGATCCCTTCGTGAGGGGGCTGATGTTCTATTATGGGCTGGAATTTCATGACCTAGCTCCGGAGTCCATCCTCCACATTTCCTCATTCATCGTTGTGTGCGAAGCGTTCCTCCGTGTTACTCCTCACTTCGGATTATGGCTCAAGACTTTTGGAGTGGAGCCGAAGATGATCGAGGGACGGCACGCAGAGTGCGGAGGTGCTGTCATAAGTAAGAATGCCGATGCTCCATGGCCCGAGGGCTCCTTTCAAGAGGAGCTCGGCTTGTGGCAACGAGAGTGGTTCTATATCACCGCTCCCAGGAGCGCCAAGTGGGTGGCGCCTCCTGCCTTTCGCTCGGGTCCCCCACCACGGCTAGCGTCATGGGTCAACAAAGGATTAGATTGGGGGTTATCCAAAGACGTGCCCCTGTTGCAGGGCCGCATTAGGGATCTCTTAGAAAGAGACCTCAACCTGGTCAAGGTGACGCAGGTCATGCTGATTCGCCGAACATTGCCCGGCAAACGTCGCTCCCTTCGTCTGTGGGAGTTTAATCCGGAGGGACCACGAGCTCTCCAGCATTTTATGGGCGCAACGCCCGTGGAGATGTATAAAATGTTCTTCGGATCACAAGCAATGTGTCCGGATTTGACCGAGGACGCAGGTTTAAGCTGCAATCGCCCGGATACTCAAGTAAGTAACCTTGTGCCCGGACTCGCTATCCGTAAAATTGTCATAAACTCGCCCCTAAAAGAGCTGTCCTTTTAAACAGGAGTGGGTAGCGAAGGCGAAGCTGATCAGGTGTCCGGCTCCCCTTCCTGAGACCAGGCCGGATCCCGTGCTAGTCAGGATGTTGAAGATCGTGCCTTTGGAGGGAAGTGAGGGGGAGGACAAGGAAACTATGGCCTCCTCGAAGGAGGCTGCTCCGAAGGGAGGAACCGACAATTCCTCTCCTAGGGGGAAGAAGAGGGCCGCCTCTGACGACCCGGAGACCATGGCCTCAAAGCGGGGGAAGAAGTCCTCGTCAGAGGGTCCGGCGCCGGGGAGATCCTCGGCCGAACTACGCCCCCAAAGGGATCAGCCCTCCAGCGAGCCGTAAGTAGAGAAAGATTTTCCTTTAGAGGGATGAGAGAAATCCTTACTTTTTATCTGAGAAGATTAACCGAAATTTTACCTTGTAGCTCGGACCTCAGCCCTTCTCAGCAGAGCTCGTCTTCGGGGGATCTTCTTCCGGAGATGATGGAGAGTGGAACGCCTCCCCCTGCCGTACCGCCTAGCGAGGCGGGCGACCCTGAGGTGTCGTCGCGGAGGGTTTCTCCGAATCCGGCAGGGGTGGAAGGTAGCCATATGGCCCCCCAAGGTTCTCCGCGTCCTGCCTTCGATGGAGGTCATAGGACGAGTCCGGCACCGTCTGGTGCGCGGTCGGAGGAGCTGATGATTCTGCTGGGGCGAGCTTCTATCTCAGAGGAGCACCGTGCATTGATGGGTACGGTGATTGGAAGGATTTCGTCCGCGGAAAGCGGATTGCACGAGGCCGTCAGAAGTTTGCTGACGGGTTTTGAGGTACGTTTGATAATGTACTTCTTTGTCAGTTGCGCATAAACAAGATGCGCCCTGTGTAGATAGTAGCCCCTGAGACTCTGTGCGTTGTCAAAATTGACGGCGCGCAGAGGATCATAATCCCAGGTCTAATTTTCGCCTTTGTATATAGGTGGCGAAGTGTCCGGAATCGAGCCGAACTGATGATTTTGCCGAACTAAAGCGGCAACTTGACGTGGCAGATGCCGACATCGCGCTCGTCAACGAGCGACTTGATGATGCTCAAGGTATGCAATTCCTCGGGCGGCATCTGGTAAGAGGAGCTTTTATGCCAGTATCTTACAATGTGTGTGCTTGACGCAGATGGTGCGGCCGCCGTGGAGAGTCTCCGGGCGGAACTTGCCCGAGCTAAGGAACAAGCCAGGACAAGTGATGCGGCTGCCGAGAAGGCACTTGAAGAGCTGAGAGCCGAACAGGCTGCTCACTGCCGAAGCAAGAAGGAGATGGCCGAGATGGCCGTGAAGTTAAAAAGCGCTGCTGACCGTTGCAAGTCTCTTGAGAAAGAAGACCGGGCGAGACAAACGGACTTAGAGAAGGCCGTTGTTGATGCCAAGGACGCTCGCTCTGCGATGAGAGCTGCGAAGGAGGAGCTGCGTCAGGCCGGACAGATTGCGGCTGGAAAGCCCTTTATGCTGCGGAGGAAGTTTGGCGATCCGAAGTTTGCTCCGTTGGACCGGATGTGGAGTGCGAAGGACACCTATCTGGATTTGGCAGCGAGTGCTGCTGATGCGACCGAACACTTTCGAGATCAAGAAGATCGCGAGGTGGAAAGGCTTTTCTGGTCGCAGTTCCACAATCCAGAGCGTCCACTGGCAGTGGACGATCGTCTGGCTCAATGGGCCGAACTGAATAGATTGTCCGGACTCGCCATGAAGTACGTCATGGGTCATCTGTGGCCGGGGAGATCGGAGCCGAAGAGTTATTTCGGCTTGGTGCAGCAATTCCTTGGCGCGGTGCCACGTATCGATGCGATGAAGAGGTCAGCATGCATAGAGGGCGCACGGATGGCTCTTGCCCGTGTCAAGACATACTGGGCAGAGATGGAGACCACCGTTGTTGCATCCCGAGATTCGGACCAAAGCCGAGTACCCTCCGAGCACTATTTTCAGGAAGTCCTTGAAGGCGCTCGTGTAATAGAGACGCAGTGCTCGAAGGATGCTATGTTCTGATAGCATATGTAATTATGAAGCAATATTTTGATGAATTGTAGTAGCCTTTTATACTTGTGCCTGCAAGTATGTGGAACACCTCCTGTGCGGCCGTTTTAAGATATACATACAAAATCTGAAAGATGGCAGTCGTTGGCTTCAGCCCCCACGCACATAGTGCGGGGGTGCTCGCAGAAGGCGCATTTTCACACTTAATCCAACGTCTTGGTCCTACAAAGGAGGTGATAGCGCAGCGAGCTAGGCAACCGGACTATAATGCTTTAACACTTTCACTTAGCCATAGGAGCTTGACAATGGGACTATTTAGGTAGCCCCTGGTGGCGACTGCGCTCGCCCGAATTCGGGGCGCGTATGTGCCTGGCCGGGAAACGGCCCTTCGTTAATGCGGGGGAATCCTATAGATTCCGGAGAGTCATCGAGTGGTTGACCAGTCTCACGCCATATCATGACAGTCGGTTTTCGGCTTTCTCTACTGAGGTGCTCGCCTGGCCGAACCAGGGCACAATCGCAGTAGTTCTCCTGGTGCCGCCTTAGCCGATAGAGCGGAACGTAAGGCGGCCGAACACAGGAGCCGGGCAACCCAACATTTGACCAAAATCATGACTCGGAGCTGATGCATATAAGGCCAAACTCGCGACGCCGAACACTCCCTAAGGTATTCGGTCTTTATGAGAGCGGGCTAAGTAACGCTCTAAGGTATAAGCCCCTAGTGTCCAGGTACGCGCAAGAATTCTGACGTGGCCACATGCCAAGACGCCAGCCTCCTCCTTGGTCATAGAACCAGGGGATGTGTATCAACAAGAGACAGTAAAAAAGGTTTACGCAGGGTCTTAATCTGAAAAGAATCCTTGGAACGGGTCCCTACTGCACGTCTGCGCCTGTGTCTCCGTTGTGCCGTATCCTGGACGGGCGCAGCACGACGTTCATCTGTAAAAAAGAGAGCAACTAAGTTGAAAAAGGGGCGTGCCGAACAAAAGTTATATGAAATAAACAAAGTGTAAAGTAAAATATGGAAAATTGAGCTTTATTGTCTCTTATTTTATACGTGTGAAGCCCCTAGTGCAGGGGTATATGGCCACTAAGCCTTTATCAACGATACTTTTGTGCCGGACTCGTCTATCCGTGTCCGTGGTCTTAATGACCTGTTCCGATGTTCTGGCTGGTGAAGCCATTGTATTGTGGGGCTGTTAAAGCGGCCGCACAATCCTCCGCTTGGGGGAGGCGCCCTTACTGCTTCCCCGTTAAGGAGATGATGCCGCGTGGACCGGGCATCTTAAGCGTAAGAGATGCATAATGCGGTATTGCGTTAAAGCGGGCGAAAGCTTCGCGTCCCAGCAGTGCTTGATAGCGACTTGAGAATGGGACGATGTGGAAAGTCAGCTTTTCGCGACGGAAGTTATCGGCAGAGCCGAAAATAACCTCGAGCCGGAGAAAACCCATGCAATGGGTGTCCGGACCTGGCGTTACTCCTTGAAAGGAGGTTTTGCTGTGGCGAATTCTTTTTGGGTCGATCCCCATGTGGCGGATTGAGTCCTGATATATCAGGTTGAGTCCGCTGCCACCGTCCATAAGGACATTTGAAAACTGGAGTCCGCCAATTATTGGATCGAGTACCAGGGCAGTCCAGCCTGGGTTCCTGATACTTCTAGAATAATCCAGATGATCGAAGATGATTGGTTTTGACAACCAGTGGCGGGATTCCTTTGGGATAGACCGTGGGGCGCGTACCTTTATGGGCGCCGCACGTTTTGTTATGTGGAGTAAGTTTACTGTTTTTACTTCTTGTGGGAAATTCTTTTGTTTCCCGGTACTCTGCTTTTGGGGTTCGTCCTCGTCTTCGCTTGGTGTATCGAGCCCCTTGTGTTCGGCGTTGAGTCTGCCGGATTGTTTGAAAACCCAACAATCTCTGTGGGTATGGTTAGCAGGCTTTCCGGGAGTACTGTGTATTTGACATATCCTATCCAGGATTTTGTTTAGGTTGGATAGGTCGTCCCTGTTATCTTGGAGGGGCGGCTTTTTCTGATTCTGTCGTGAGCTTTTGAATCCGGCGTTAACTGCCGTGCTCTTCGGACTTTTTTCCTTAGTCCGGCGACGGTCCTTATTGCGTCGCGGTTTTCCGTTTCCATCCCTAGTTTCGGATGTACTTGGGTCGCTGGTGCTGCATCTTGCCAACCAGCTATCCTCTCCTGCGCAAAAGCGGGTCATGATGCTTGTTAGTGCGGCCATTGTTCTTGGCTTTTCTTGGCCGAGGTGTCTGGCGAGCCATTCGTCTCGGACATTATGCCTGAAAGCTGCTAAGGCTTCAGCGTCCGGACAGTCGACTATCTGATTCTTTTTAGTAAGAAATCTATTCCAGAATTGCCGAGCTGACTCTCCGGGCTGTTGAGTTATGTGACTAAGATCGTCTGCATCCGGAGGGCGGACATAGGTCCCTTGAAAATTTGCTCGGAAAGCGTCCTCGAGCTCTTCCCAACTTCCGATTGTGTTTTCAGGAAGGCTTTTAAGCCAATGCCGGGCTGGCCCTTTAAGCTTGAGGGGTAAGTATTTTATGGCGTGGAGGTCATCTCCTCGAGCCATATGTATGTGGAGGATATAATCCTCGATCCAGACTCCAGGGTCTGTTGTTCCATCATATGCCTCTATGTTTACGGGTTTGAATCCCGCTGGAAATTCATAATCCAGGACCTCATCGGTGAAACATAGGGGGTGTGCGGCACCCCTGTATTTGGGTGTGCCGTATTCTGATAATGGCTTTATTGCATTGCTTACGAGAGCTTGCTTTCTTGGCCCGTAAATGGACCTGGCTGGGCCATGATGCGAATCCTTAAGTGGGTCGCATACCGGCTTAAGTGCGGCGCCGCTTGCCGCTTTAAGCTGGCCCTGGGGTCGTCTATCCGACCGTGTGGCTTTCTTACTTTTTGAATGCGAGGGCTCTAAGGCCTCCTCGTCGAATTCAGGCAGTAGTTTTCTCCTCGGATAGCTTTTAGTGCGGCGACTGCCGCCGTATTTGTCTGCGGTATTGATTACTTTACTCCATCTGATCCCGAGTGCATCTTCCGTAGTCTTTAGCTTCCGCTTCTGCTTTTTCAGGCTGCGTGCGGTTGCAACAAGCCGTTTGTGGAGGTTCTTCTGCTTCGTGGGCTTGTCCGGCGTAGGGTCGTCCGGAATGCCATTTTTGCCGGGGGAGGAATGTTCGGTTTCTCTATCCGGGTTGTCTTGTTGGGACGGTTGCTCTAAGGCATGCTCGTCGTCTACCGGCTCGTCCTGCTCTATGGCTGGGTCTTTATCGAGGCGGGGCTTAGGTCGGCGTTTACGCCGACGCTTTGATTGTTTTTCGAGAGGTCGATCCCTCTCCCCGTTTTCCTTGTTGTTGCTTCCTTTAGGGGTATCCACCATGTACACATCGTGAGATGAGGTGGCTGTCCAATGCCCTATAAGCGTTGGTTCTTGGTTGTCTCCTGCATCATCGTCCATACCGTCGATGTCTTCGGAGTCGAAGTCGAGCATGTCGGTTAAGTCATCGACAGTGGCTACGAAGTGGGTGGTGGGTGGGTTTTGAATTTCTTCATCGTCCGTATCCCAACCTTGCTGACCGTAGTCCGGCCAGGGCTCTCCTGATAAAGAGAGAGACTTTAGAGAATTCAGGATGTCGCCGAAGGGCGAGTGCTGAAAGATGTCCGCGGCGGTGAACTCCATTATCGGCGCCCAATCGGATTCGATCGGCGGGGGCGCGGGGGCATGGAGTTCAGAGAGGAATCCGGCTCTTCGGAGTCACGGGCCATGCGGAGTGCGGGGCTGGAGTTCGGCTCGATCGCCTCTGAGATCGCAGCCCCTGAGGCAGCGTCTAACCGCTGATCCTCGATCGGCGCAGTAGGCTCCGAATCAATGGTCGGAACCGGTGCGTGTGCGGCCTCCAAGCGCTGCTCGGCGGCAGAGCTATATCATGCCCATCGAGACAGTGCGGCGCGCTTGGCTGTGGCTCAAATCCCTCGAAGATCAAGTCACCGCGGATGTCAGCCGTGTAGTTTAGGCTTCTAAGCCTGACCTGATGGCCAGGGGTGTAGCTTTAGATCTGCTCAAGGTGGCCAAGCGAGTTGGCCCGCAGTGCGAAGCCGCCGAAGACGAAGATCTGTCCGGGGAGAAAAGTCTCACCCTGGACTGCATCGTTGTTGATGATCGAAGGAGCCATCGGGCCTAAAAGCGACGACACAGAGGAACTCTCAATGAAAGCACCAATGTCGGTGTCAAAACCGGCGGATCTCGGGTAGGGGGTCCCGAACTGTGCGTCTAGGCCGGATGGTAATAGGAGACAAGGGACACAATGTTTTACCCAGGTTCGGGCCCTCTTGATGGAGGTAAAACCCTACGTCCTGCTTGATTAATATTGATGATATGGGCAGTACAAGAGTAGATCTACCACGAGATCAAGGAGGCTAAACCCTAGAAGCTAGCCTATGGTATGATTGTTGTATGATGAAGTTGTCCTACGGACTAAAACCCTCCAGTTTATATAGACACCGGAGAGGGTTAGGGTTACACAAAGTCGGTTACAATGGTAGGAGATCTTGAATATCCACATCACCAAGCTTGCCTTCCACGCCAAGGAAAGTCCCATCTGGACACGGGACAGAGTCTTCAATCTTGTATCTTCATAGTCCTGGAGTCCGGCTGAAGGTATAGTCCGGCTACCCGAACACCCCCTAATCCAGGACTCCCTCAGCGGGGAACCTGCATGGTGATGAGTGTTATTTTTACACTCCTCTAACCTAAGTTTAAACTAAAATAATTCATTAAAATGAGATATTCGATCCAATATTGTCACTAATGACTAATGAATGCAAATGATTCCAAATATTTGATCTTCATTTTGTTTCTACGGAAAATGGGCATTTTATGGATGAAGTCAAGCCAATACATGGAAATGAGTAAAGTGGAGATAGATAAGATCAAGTGGGAGGCGCGGCACAGGCGCCGAAGCAGAAGACGACGTTCCATATGACCGCGCCCTCTCGTATGGGTAGTCGTATGTGAAGGAAATATGCCCTAGAGGCAATAATAAAGTTGTTATTTATATTTCCTTATACCATGATAAATGTTTATTATTCATGCTAGAATTGTATTAACCGGAAACTTAGTACATGTCTGGATACATAGACAAAACACCATGTCCCTAGTAAGCCTCTACTAGACTAGCTCATTAATCAAAGATGGTTAAGTTTCCTAGCCATAGACATGAGTTGTCATTTGATGAACGAGATCACATCATTAGAGAATGATGTGTCTGACATGACCCATCCGTTAGCTTAGCACTATGATCGTTTAGTTTATTGCTATTGCTTTCTTCATAACTTATTGATACGTCCATTTTGCATCATGCTTTTATATCGATATTTATTGCATTATGGACTGTTATTTCACTTTATGTCACAATACTTATGGCTATTCTCTCTTATTTTACAAGTTTACATAAGGAGGGAGAATGCCGGCAGCTGGAATTCTGGGCTGGAAAAGGAGCAAATATTAGAGACCTATTCTGTGCAAATCCAAAAGTCCTGAAACTCCACGGAACATCTTAAAATAAATAAAGAAAAATCCTCGCCAAAGATGAAGGCCAGGGGGCCCACACCCTGCTCACGAGGGTGGGGGGCGCGCCCCCCTAGGGCGCGCCCCCTACCTCATGGGCCCCCTGGTGGCTCTCCGACGTCCATCTTCTCCTATATGAAGTCTTTCGATGAGAAAAAAATAAGGAGGAACTTTTCGGGACGAGACTCCCCCGCCACGAGGCGGAACCTTGGCGGATCCAATCTAGAGCTCCAGCAGAGCTGTTCTGCCGGGAAAACTTCCCTCCGGGAGGGGGAAATCATCACCATCGTCATCACCAACTCTCCTCTCATCGGGAGAGGACAATCTCCATCAACATCTTCACCAGCATCATCTCATCTCCAAACCCTAGTTCATCTCTTGTATCCAATTCTTGTCTCAAAGTCCGGGATTGGTGCTAGTAGGTTGCAAGTAGTGTTGATTACTCCTTGTAGTTGATGCTAGTTGGTTTATTTGGTGGAAGATCATATGTTCAGATCCTATATGCATATTATTACCCCTTTGATTATGAACATGAATATGCTTTGTGAGTAATTACGTTTGTTCCTGAGGACAAGGGAGAAGTCTTGCTATTAGTAGTCATGTGAATTTGGTATTCGTTTGATATTTTGATAAGATGTATGTTGTCTAGCCTCTAGTGGTGTTATGTGAACGTCGACTACATAACACTTCACCATTATTTGGGCCTAGAGGAAGGCATTGGGAAGTACTCCCTCCGTTCCTTTATGTTAGGTGCATTATTTCCAGCTCGGTGACCAAGGCAACAATTTTTAAAGCATCCGGGACAATACTACCCCTGATATTAGTTTAGTGGTAGAAATCAATTACGTGAGAGTCAATTGATTTGATTGCTGCATGCCGATATGTTGCCGGCCTTGCATGGCACATGCAATCGGCGTATTCCAGCAAATCAGGGATGGAAATAAGTGTCTTTCCTTGTATACGAAAATGGGTACCCACGTACGTGCGTGGCCATCAGGAAAAGGGAGGGAAATGGCTTGGCGGCAACTGAATGAGGCTTGGCGCCAACTGAATGAAGATTTTAAATTATGTTCTGGTGTACAAATGAGTCGACTCCCGCTGGTTCTTTTCATTTCCCCCTTCTTCCAGTATGTGGCCAACAAAAAACATGGTTGATCTAGAATTGCATCCAGCGCCTAATTGGGATTCAATTGAGGAGAATGATGACAGCGCCTTTGATCTTGGATACGACTATGACTGGCTAGCTTCCGATGACTCTGGCGACGGTATGTTCTTGTTTCCGTCTCACCTATCTGCAGTTTCAGGGGGATAATTTTTCACTCTGGGCTCCGTGTAGAAGTTGAGCATGCGCTCCATGACGGCAACGGACCTCGTGATGGTCGACTTAATGCCTGCAACGAAGCCGACGATGAGGCGGACCTCTTTCAACACACAGAGCGAGGTGCTTCTGCCGAGCACGGGCGAGTTGACGTACGCACGCCGACGGAAGACGCGGGGGTGCGCGGACGCGGGAACGGCCAACGTGCCGGCGGGCGCGGGCGCGGGTGCGGACGCGGGCATGGGCACGGCCAAGGCGCCAGCGGTCGCGGACACGGGCATGGGCACGGCCAAGGCGCCGGTGGTCGCGGACACGCGCGAGGCCAACGTGCCGACGGACGCGGCCACGCAGTGGATGCAATGTCATCTTCACAGGTACGTACTGTATGTATTCCATACTCGTTGAACCAGATCATGTAGTACTTGACCTGTTGTGTCACCATCTACGTACAGTTCAATCGCTGAGGCGCTGGTGGACGAGGCCACGCAGAGGACGGAATACAGTGCAAGCCGCCGGTGAATCCAGCGGAAAAGTGGTGGCCGGTGTCTTTTTGCATGATGGTTTCGCTCAGAAGTAGGAAGACCTTCGATACATGGACGATCCGGCTTGGTACCACCAGGGCCTATCTCTTCGATGGTGAAAAAATTCTCATAGATTCTCATGCACGTCGTACCGGTGAAGTATTCATCCAGGGAACTGTTGTCATGTTCCCCTGCCATCTCGCGAACATCGCCACCGGTGATCAAGGAGTTGACGCGGCAGGTTCTATGTCTGCGGACATATCAGGCCACGGAGTAGATGTTGGTGATGGATGCGATGGCTCTGAAGGAGAAGAAGCTGCCAGTATGTACGCGAGCCTCGGACATGCTCATGGTGCACATGATGCCGTGCTTAAACGTGTGCGTGCGGCTCTACTTGCTGGTCCTGTCGTGGGGCGTGGCCGGGGAGGTGCCGACAATGTCGTCGGGGACGCCAGTGACGCTCGCCGTGGTCATCGACGCTTGGGCTTGGCTGGTCGCGACAGAATGCGCCCAGCTCTGACGAAGTGGCAAGGTGGCCGTACCGAAGTTGTTCCATCTTCGGTAAATGGCAGCAACAATGATGCGAGCAGCCCCGCCCGCAACATTAACCAAGCTGACTGTCCCAAAGGTGCTCCATCTTCACTAAATGGCAGCGGCAGTGATGCAACCAGCCCCGCCGGCAACGTTAACCCATGCATCCGTGTGGAGTTGAAGAAAGATGTTGTTCCGGAGACTGATTGTGGAGTACAAGCTGAAGTAGCTGACACCGGCAGCAACAATGGTTAGTCTACTCCACGAGTATTTAAGTTACTCCTTGTTTCAAGTCATTGAGAGAATGTTAGTTCATTTTAACTGAAAGTAATTTATTTCTTGTTCTGAATATTCTGCAGTAGGCTCAAATGCTAAACAAAAGAAGAAGCGAAGATGGTACCCAGACAATCAAAAGCAAGAAATTTATGCCATGCTATTAGAGCGGACAAATCAAGGCGTACTAAACCAAGGGGTGGTTGAGGAGGTGGCAGAACTTTGTCAAGTTAATTACCGGACTGTTCAAAACATATGGTTGAAAGGCAAGCGAGCCGGTGGTATTCACGGAGTAGCAAACAAAAGGGTGAAAACTTGTGGCCGCAAGAAGATACCATTTGATTCGGATGCTATAAAACAGATTGATTTGAGCAAAAGAACTACACTTAAAGATCTTGCTAATGAGCTTCAAATGGCGAAGACAACATTATGGAGAAGGTTGAAGGAGGGCAGACTGAAGCACCATACAAATTCAATTAAAGCCACATTGACTGATGACAACAAGCTAGGTCGGATTCGGTTTTGTTTATCCATGTTGGATGAACTAAGCGTGCCTGAAGAACCCACATTTAAAGGCATGTACAATGTCATCCATATTGATGAGAAGTGGTTCTACCGCACTAAAGGTACTCAGAACTACTACTTGGCACCTGATGAAGAGGAACCCTATCGCAGCACTCAGAGCAAGGGATTTATTGAGAAAGTGATGTTCTTGGCAGCGGTAGCAAGGCCTCGTTATGATGATGATGGTGTCATGACATTTGATGGCAAGATTGGAATTTGGCCGTTCACATATCAGGACTTCGCAAAGAGGCGTAGCCCTTACAGAGAGAGGGGGAAGAGGTAACCAAGGTTTTGCCGTCGGTGACAAAGGATGTCAGTAGAGACTATATGGTGAACAAGCTTCTACCCGCCATCAAGGCTTTGTGGCCGGCTTCGGAACACGGACGCACAATATACATTCAGCAAGATAATGCAAAGACCCATATTTCCGTGAATGACAGTGTGTTTTGTGCAGCGGCACAGTCGGATGGATGGGACATTAGGCTTACATGTCAGCCGCCCAACTCACCTGATTTCAACATTCTTGACTTAGTGTTCTTTGCGGCACTTCAGGCTCTTTTTGAGAAGATGTCCCCCGGTAAAATTGTTGATATTGTTGCGAAGGTGAAAAAAGCATATGACACGTACCCGGCCGAGAGAAGCAATCGTATTTTTCTGACCCTTCAATCATGCATGCGCGAGGTACTGAAGCAGAAAGGAGGAAACCGGTATAAGGTCCAGCACATGAGGAAGTCTTTTCTGGCGGCACTCGAAATGCTTCCGGACATAGTACCCTGCGATGCTGATGTTGTAATTGCTGCTATTGAGGCCCTTCCAGATGCTTGATGTACTTCTCGTCGCTTGTTATCATTAATAATCTTAGCGAATTCATTAGTTATACAGTATTGAATTTAAACTTACTCGTACTGTACTTCAACCACTACTGTTAATCTTAGCGAACTCGCTGTTCTGGTGTTTTGTGATGTTTATTACTCCATGCCATCGATTAATCCTAGCTAACTTCATGTTCTTTGTTTTTTGACGTTTACTACTCCATGCCATCGACTCTTATCGAACTCGCTGTGCATTGTTTTGTGAGTAGCACCTGGTAAGTAACAAGAACAAACAGAATGAACTTCATTCATGCCATTATTC
Organism: Triticum aestivum; assembly: GCF_018294505.1. NCBI lineage: Eukaryota > Viridiplantae > Streptophyta > Magnoliopsida > Poales > Poaceae > Triticum > Triticum aestivum. Next base: position 455,397,925 of record NC_057806.1, read on the forward strand.
GTGTATGATGTCACTTAACATATTCATGCAATACAAAAAAGACTTTCGGCACCATTACAATTTATGAAATCACACCAAACGTTGACTGCTAAACATAGAGTAGTTGTGCCATTGATTACGTGGTCATTTCTTCATCATCTTCGGATCATACGATGTCATCAAGGACTTTAGTATGAAATCCCTATATGATTCCATTCCTGGGGGTACAGACTCTAGCATTGAATCCGGGGCATAAAGTCGTTGCACAAGCACTTCACTTGCTTTGGCAGCTTGCAACTCTTCAAACTCTAAATCGATGGTTTCATCATCGCTATCGACCTCATCAAATTTGATGTCCTTGCCATTCACCGCGTCGGTCTTATCGTCCTCCTGGCTATACTTTTGCTTCCCTTGATCGAAGCCTCCAGTTGTAGCACTAAAATTAAGAACAAGGGATGTCATACACGTACACATATCAACAGGAACTAAAGTTAGTCACAAAGGTATAAATGGAACTAACCCGAACTCTATAATTTTGCTTGACGTGACAGATATTCCATAGCTACGGCAAAGGTCAGCGAGTCGAGTATTGCTTGACTTGCCATGTTTAAATTTATGGCCCATGATGCGTAGGGCTCCGGTGCAAGACACTTCGTGGCCTCGCCGACGGCGGCGATTCCCGCCTTGGAAGAAGTTGCACACCAGATGTCGAGCACCATCTGTGTGCAATAACCTGGCATGTCGGACAGGTCAGACATCGTCCGCGGTCGCGTCATGGAAAATCTGATCTGCGAGCTTGATGTCGTTGGACAACGCAGGGGAGGAGTCCTTGGCGAGACGCTGGGCGCGGTCTTCTACCTCGCTAAACAGACCCAATGACTCATCTGTTTCTTCCACCTGACTGAACAATTCCATAGCGGGATCATCCTCTTGGCTGAAAACATGCAGCAACGAGTTGAACCTTTCTTCCTCTAGCGTGAACGCATCCATGGTGGATGAGAAAGGATGTCGCTTGGGAATTTTTTTGATCGTCAGATGTTTTCTGTTTTCTAGCGTAGACAAAGGCTTCGATCTGGTGAAGAAAACATTCTGTACGCTCGCCAACAAGAAATACTAGTAAAAAAAGGATAGCATGGTACGTGAGGATCTTTTTCCTAACTAAGGATAGGAGCATTTAATTTCCAACGAATGCATTCATGGATTGGCTTGATTTTAGCGTGAGGAGGCTAGCTTCCATGTACGTGATGGTGGAGGGGTAGAAGAGGGATTATATAATATTACAGCAAATACACCTTACATTGTGGAAAATTTGTAAAAAAATGCACCTAACATAAAGGAACGGAGGGAGTAATAAGTAGATGATGGGTTGCTAGAGTGACAGAAGCTTAAACCCTAGTTTATGCGTTGCTTCGTAAGGGGCTGATTTGGATCCATATGTTTCATGCTATGGTTAGGTTTACCTTAATACTTTTGTTGTAGTTGCGGATGCTTGCAATAGAGGTTAATCATAAGTGGGATGCTTGTTCAAGTAAGAACAGCACCCAAGCACCGGTCCACCCACATATCAAATTATCAAAGTATCAAACGTGAATCATATGAACCTGATGAAAACTAGCTTGACGATATTCCCATGTGTCCTCGGGAGCACTTTTCCTATTATAAGAGTTTGTTCCGGCTTGTCCTTTGCTACAAAAGGATTGGGCCACCTTGCTGCACTTTATTTACTTTTGTTACTTGTTGCTCGTTACAATTTATCCTGTCACAAAACTATCTGTTACCACTTATTTCAGTACTTGTAGGGAATACCTTGCTGAAAACCGCTTATCATTTCCTTCTGCTCCTCGTTGGGTTCGACACTCTTACTTATTGAAAGGACTACGATAGATCCCCTATACTTGTGGGTCATCAAGACTCTTTTCTAGCGCCGTTGCCGGGGAGTGTAGCGCCTTTGGTAGGTGGAATTTGGTAAGGAAAAATTTATATAGTGTGCTGAAATTTACTGTCACTTGTTACTATGGAAAGTAATTCTCCGAGGGGCTTTTTCGGGGTATGTTCACCCCATCCAGTAGAGCAAAGAGTTGCTCCTCAACCTACTGAACCTATTGAAAATGAAACTCCTTTTGAATTTCCTTCGGATATGATGGAAAAACTGCTAGCTAACCCTTTTACAGGAGATGGAACAAAGCATCCTGATGAGCACTTAATATATGTGGATGAAGTTTGTGGATTATTTAAGCTTGCAGGATGATGTTGCTAAGAAGAAGGTATTCCCTTTATCTTTGAAGGGAGACGCATTGATATGGTATAGGCTATGTGATGATATGAGATCATGGGACTGTAAAAGATTGAAGCTAGAATTTCATCAAAAGTATTACCCTATGCATCTTGTTCATCGTGATCGCAATTATATATATAATTTCTGGCCTCGCGAAGGAGAAAGCATCGCTCAAGCTTGGGGAGGCTTAAATCAATGTTATATTCATGCCCCAATCATGAGCTCTCAAGGGAAATGATTATTCAAAATTTTTATGCTCGGCTTTCTGAAAACAATCGCACCATGCTCGATACTTCTTGTGCTGGCTCTTTTATGATGAAGACTATTGAATTCAGATGGAATTTATTGGATAGAATTAAACGCAACTTTGAAGATTGGGACCTCGACGAAGGTAAGGAGTCAGGTATGACACCTAAGTTTGATTGTGTTAAATCTTTTATGGACACCGATATTTTCCGCAAGTTTAGCACTAAATATGGACTTGACTCTGAGATAGTAGCTTCTTTCTGTGAATCTTTTGCTACTTATGTTGATCTCCCTAAGGAGAAGTGGTTTAAATATCATCCTCCCATAGAAGTAAAAGTAGCTGCACCTATTAAAGTTGAAGAAAAGACTATCACTTATAATGATCCTATTGTTCCTACTTCTTATGTTGAGAAACCACCTTTCCCTGTTAGAATAAAGGATCATGCTAAAGCTTCAACTTTTGTTTGTAAAAGCAATATTAGAACTTATACACCTACTGAGCAAGTTAAAGTAGAACCTAATATTGCTATTGTTAAAGATCTCTTGTCTGATAATATTGATGGGCATGTTATTCAGTTCGAAGGTGAAACTGCTAGAATTGCTAAACCTTGTGATAAAGATAAACATAGACCTGTGGTAGGCGTGCCTATTATTTCTGTTAAAATAGGAGATCACTGTTATCATGGCTTATGTGATATGGGTGCGAGTGCTAGTGTTATACCACATACTTTATACGAAGAAATTAGGAATGAAATTGCACCTGCTGAGTTAGAAGGTATTGATGTCACAATTAAACTTGCCAATAGAGATACTATTTCACCAATTGGAATTGTTAGAGATGTTGAAGTCTTGTGTTGGAAAACTAAATATCCTGCTGATTTTCTTGTTCTTACTTCTCCGCAAGATAGATTTTGTCCCATTATATTTGGTAGACCCTTCTTGAACACCGTTAATGCTAGGATAGATTGCGAAAAGAATGTTGTTACTATTGGCTTGGATGATATGGTTCATGAGTTTAATTTCTCTAAATTTAGTAAACAACATCGTGAGGAAGAATTACCTAGTAAGGATGAAATTATTGGTCTTGCTTCTATTGCCGTACCTTCTAGTGATCCCTTAGAACATTATCTACTAGACCATGAAAATGATATGTTCATGAATGAAAGAAGGGAAATAGATGAAGTATTCTTTAAACAGGAACCTATTCTGCAACATAATTTGCCTGTTGAAATTTTAGGGGATCCTCCTCCACCCAAAGGTGATCCCATGTTTGAGCTTGAACCTTTGCCTGATAATCTTAAATATGCTTATCTTGATGAAAAGAAGATATATCCTGTTATTATTAGTGCTAACCTTTCAGAGCATGAAGAAGAAAGATTATTGAAAACTCTGAAGAAGCACCGTGCTGCTATTGAATATACTCTTGATGATCTTAAGGGCATTAGTCCCACTCTATGTCAACATAAAATAAATTTGGAGGCAGATGCCAAACCAGTTCGTGATCCTCAACGACGTCTGAATCCTAAAATGAAAGAAGTGGTAAGAAAAGAAATACTCAAGCTTCTGGAGGCAGGTATAATCTATCCCGTTGCTGATAGTGAGTGGGTAAGTCCTGTCCATTGTGTCCCTAAGAAGGGAGGTATTACTGTTGTTCCTAATGATAAAGATGAATTGATTCCACAAAGAATTATCACAGGTTATAGGATGGTAATTGATTTCCGCAAATTAAATAAAGCTACTAAGAAAGATCATTACCCCTTACCTTTTATTGATCAAATGCTAGAAAGATTATGCAAACATACACACTATTGCTTTCTAGATGGTTATTCTGGTTTCTCTCAAATACCTGTGTCGGCTAGAGATCAATCAAAGACTACTTTTACATGCCCTTTTGGTACCTTTGCTTATAGACGTATGCCTTTTGGTTTATGTAATGCACCTGCTACCTTTCAAAGATGCATGATGGCTATATTCTCTGACTTTTGTGAAAAGATTTGTGAGGTTTTCATGGACGACTTTTCTGTTTATGCTTCCTCTTTTGATGATTGCTTGAGCAATCTTGATCGAGTTTTGCAGAGATGCGAAGAAACTAATCTTGTCTTGAATTGGGAAAAGTGCCACTTTATGGTTAATGAAGGTATCGTCTTGGGGCACAAAGTTTCTGAAAGAGGTATTGAAGTTGATAAAGCCAAGGTTGATGCTATTGAAAAGATGCCATGTCCCAAGGACATCAAAGGCATAAGAAGTTTCCTTGGTCACGCCAGATTTTATAGGAGGTTCATTAAGGACTTCTCAAAAATTTCTCGGCCTCTGACAAATTTATTGCAAAAAGATATACCATTTGTCTTTGATGATGATTGTGTAGAAGCATTTGAAATACTTAAGAAAGCATTAGTCTCTGCACCTGTTGTTCAACCACCTGATTGGAATTTACCCTTTGAAATTATGTGTGATGCTAGTGATTATGCTGTATGTGCTGTTCTAGGGCAAAGAGTTGATACAAAATTAGATGTTATTCATTATGCTAGTAAGACTCTAGACAATGCTCAAAGAAATTGTGCTACTACTGAAAAAGAGCTTTTAGCAGTTGTATTTGCTTGTGATAAGTTCAGATCTTATATTGTTGATTCTAAAGTAACTATTCACATTGATCATGCTGCTATTAAATATCTTATGGAAAAGAAAGATGCTAAACCTAGACTTATTAGATGGGTTCTCTTGCTACAGGAATTTGATTTGAATATTGTTGATAGAAAGGGAGCTAAGAACCCCATTGCAGACAACTTGTCTAGGTTAGAGAATATTCTTGCTGACCCACTACCTATTAATGATAGCTTCCCTGATGAACAATTAAATGTTATAAGTACTTCTCGTAGTACTCCATGGTATGCTGATTATGCTAATTATATTGTTGCTAAATTTATACCACCTAGCTTCACAAACCAACAAAAGAAAAGGTTTTTCTATGATTTAAGACATTACTTTTGGGATGACCCACATCTTTATAAAGAAGGAGTAGATGGTGTTATTAGACGTTGTGTACCTGAGCATGAACAGGAATAGATCCTACGCAAGTGTCATTCCGAGTCTTATGGAGGACACCACGCTGGAGATAGAACTGCACATAAGATATTGCAATCTGGTTTTTATTGGCCTACTCTCTTCAAGGATGCCCGTAAGTTTGTCTTGTCTTGTGATGAATGTCAAAGAATTGGTAATATTAGTAGACATCAAGAAATGCCTATGAATTATTCACTTGTTATTGAACCATTTGATGTTTGGGGCTTTGATTATATGGGACCTTTTCCTGCCTCTAATGGATACACACATATTCTAGTTGCTGTTGATTACGTTACTAAGTGGGTAGAAGCTATTCCAACTAGTAGTGCTAATCATAACACTTCTATTAAAATTCTTAAAGAAGTTATTTTCCCGAGGTTTAGAGTCCCTAGATATTTAATGACTGATGGGGGTTCACACTTTATTCATGGCGCTTTCCGTAAAATGCTTGCTAAATATGATGTTAATCATAGAATTGCATCTCCTTATCACCCACAGTCTAGTGGTCAAGTAGAGTTGAGCAATAGAGAGCTCAAATTAATTTTGCAAAAGACTGTTAATAGGTCTAGAAAGAATTGGTCCAAGAAACTTGATGATGCATTATGGGCTTATAGAACTGCATATAAAAATCCTATGGGTATGTCTCCGTATAAAATGGTTTATGGAAAAGCATGTCACTTACCTCTCGAACTAGAACATAAGGCATATTGGGCTATTAAAGAGCTCAACTATGATTTCAAACTTGCTGGTGAAAAGAGGTTATTTGATATTAGCTCACTTGATGAATGGAGAACCCAAGCTTATGAAAATGCCAAGTTGTTTAAAGAAAAAGTCAAAAGATGGCACGACAAAGGATACAAAAGCGTGAGTTTAATGTAGGTGATTATGTATTGCTATACAACTCTCGTTTAAGATTTTTTGCAGGAAAACTTCTCTCTAAATGGGAAGGCCCCTATGTTATCGAAGAGGTCTATCGTTCCGGTGCCATAAAAATCAACAACTTCGAGGGCACAAATCCGAAGGTGGTAAATGGTCAAAGAATTAAACATTATATCTCAGGTAATCCCATAAATGTTGAAACCAATATTATTGAAATCGTAACCCCGGAGGAATACATAAGGGACACTTTCCGGAACGTTTCAGACTCCGAGAAGGAATAGGTGTGTGGTACGGTAAGCAAACCGACTCCAAAACAATTTTTAAGGCAATATTTCTCCGTTTTGGAATATTTAGAAAAAATAGAAAAGTAAGTAGCAGTCCGGGAAGGACACGAGGGCCCCACGAGGGTGGTGGGCGCGCCCTACCCCCTTGGGCGCACCCCCTACCTCGTGAGCACCTCGTGTGCTTTCCGGACTCCGTTTTCTTGCACGTTACGTATTTTGGTCGGTAAAAATTCATTATATATTCTCCCGAAGGTTTTGACTCCCGTATCACGCAAATATCCTCTATTTTCGTTTCGAGCTGTCCCGTTGCAGATTAAATCAACATGTCTTCCCAGGATTCAAAAGGAGAAAGCTATGTGGATGATTACTTAGCAAATCCAAAGGTCTATGGAGATGTGGAACATGATGGATGGACCACGGAGGAAGAAGAGGACTATGAACCCAAGGGGAAGCAGGAGACAAGCTCAGATGAAGATGAAGCACCATTACCTCAACCTGGGGACATGCACGTGGAGTTCAAAAAGTCAAGTCTCCCTGATAGGGTAAAGAAACCCAAGTTCGAGTTTATCCCTTTTCGTCTCTTGCAGGAATATAAGCAGGACCTATGCAAAAAGATATTAACCCTGGAATGGGAGATTGATGATCTAAGGGATCAAAATGCCATCCTTAAGCGTAAATTAAGGGAGACGCCTAAGCCATCGACTAAGCCTACATCACCACCACCTTCTTCACCGACAAAGGAGATATAATGACATGGGTATGGGCACTCCCCTTGGCGACTGCCAAGCTTGGGGGATGTTCCCCGGTATCGTATCACAATCACAACTCCTATCTTTACCGTTTTTCTTAGTTCGATCCTATTAGTAGTATCTTGATCTAGTAGAATAAAGTTTATGGCATGATCTAGTTTTGAGTTTTGCTTTATGATCCCTCTTTGTAATCGAGTCTGTGAGCTATATATAATAAAGATTAGTGTTGAGTCAAGGGCTTGATTATTTTGCCATGATCTTGGATGAATAAAAGAAAGAAGAAAAGAATAAAAAGAAAATAAAAGGTTCATATTGATCTTATTGAGAGTAATGACTTCACATAGAAAGAGTATGATGATTAAAAGTTGTTGGGAGTTGGCAGACATAGCTCTGGTCATTGTTGCAATTAATAGGAAGTAATAAGGAAAGAGAGGTTTTCACATATGGATATATTATCATTGACATCTTTTATGATTGGGAGCACTCATTAAAATATGACATGCTAAAGGGTTGATGTTGGACAAGGAAGACAATGTAATGAGTTATGTCTTTCTTATATCTGAGATAAAGTATGTTGTCATGGATCCTCTAACTTGTTGAGCTTGCCTTTCCCCCTCATGCTAGCCAAATTCTCAGCACCAAGTAGAAATACTACTTGTGCTTCCAAATACCCTTAAACCGGTTTTGCCATGAGAGTCCACCATATCTACCTATGGATTGAGTAAGATCCTTCAAGTAAGTTGTCATTGGTGCAAAGCAATAAAAATTGCTCTGAATATGTATGATTGATTGGTGTGGGGGAAATAAGCTTTATACGATCTTGTGATGTGGAAGTAATAAAATCGACGGACTGCATAATAAAGGTTCATATCACAAGGGGCAATATAAAGTGACGTTCTTTCGCATTGAGATTTTATGCATCCAACCATAAAAGCGCATGGCAACCTCTGCTTCCCTCTGCGAAGGGCCTATCCTTTATTATTATCTTCTACCTTATGCAAGAGTCATGGTGATCTTCACCTTTTCTTTTTCATTTTATCCTTCGGCAAGCTCAGCATGTTGGAAAGAAGATGATATATATCTAATTGGATGTAGGGGAGCATGAACCATTATTGTTGACATTACCCTTGAGGTAAAAGGTTGTGGGGCAAAACTATAAGCCCCTATCTTTCTCTGTGTCCGATTAAAAGTCCGTAACCACAAGTATTGCGTGAGTGTTAGCAATTATGGAGGACTAAATGATAGTTGAGTATGTGGACTTGCTTTTTAGCTCTGACATAGACTCTTTCCGATGTTATGATAAATTGCAATTGCTTCAATGACTGAGATTATAGTTTGTCGGAGCCCAACAAGGTTTATGATTTATACTTTTGCATTGTGAATAGATCATCACTTGAACATAAGGAATCATATGACAAAATCTATATATGTTGTTGTTATGAGAATAATCATGATGCCTTCATGTCCGTATTTTATTTTTATCGACGCCTCTACCTCTAAACATGAGGACATATTTATTGTTATCAGCTTTTCTCTTGAGGACAAGCGAGGTCTAAGCTTGGGGGAGTTGATACGTCCATTTTGCATCATGCTTTTATATCGATATTTATTGCATTATGGACTGTTATTTCACTTTATGCCACAATACTTATGGCTATTCTCTCTTATTTTACAAGGTTTACATAAGGAGGGAGAATGCCGGCAGCTAGAATTCTGGGCTGGAAAAGGAGAAAATATTAGAGACCTATTATGCGCAACTCCAAAAGTCCTGAAACTCCACGGAACATCTTAAAATAAATAAAGAAAAATCCTCACCAAAGATGAAGGCCAGGGGGCCCACACCCTGCTCACGAGGGTGGGGGGAGCGGCCCCCTAAGGCGCGCCCCTACCTCGTGGGCCCCCTGGTGGCTCTCCGACGTCCATCTTCTCCTATATGAAGTCTTTCGATGAGAAAAAATAAGGAGGAACTTTTCAGGACGATACTCCCCCGCCACGAGGCGGAACCTTGGCGGATCCAATCTAGAGCTCCGGCAGAGCTGTTCTGCCGGGGATACTTCCCTCCGGGAGGGGGAAATCATCACCATCGTCATCACCAACGCTCCTCTCATCGGGAGAGGGCAATCTCCATCAACATCTTCACCAGCACCATCTCATCTCCAAACCCTAGTTCATCTCTTGTATCCAATTCTTGTCTCAAAGTCCGGGATTGGTGCTAGTAGGTTGCTAGTAGTGTTGATTACTCCTTGTAGTTGATGCTAGTTGGTTTATTTGGTGGAAGATCATATGTTCAGATCCTATATGCATATTATTACCCCTCTGATTATGAACATGAATATGCTTTGTGAGTAATTACGTTTGTTCCTGAGGACAAGGGAGAAGTCTTGCTATTAGTAGTCATGTGAATTTGGTATTCGTTTGATATTTTGATAAGATGTATGTTGTCTAGCCTCTAGTGGTGTTATGTGAACGTCGACTACATAACACTTCACCATTATTTGGGCCTAGAGGAAGGCATTGGGAAGTAATAAGTAGATGATGGGTTGCTAGAGTGACAGAAGCTTAAACCCTAGTTTATGCGTTGCTTCGTAAGGGGCTGATTTGGATCCATATGTTTCATGCTATGGTTAGGTTTACCTTAATACTTTTGTTGTAGTTGCGGATGCTTGCAATAGAGGTTAATCATAAGTGGGATGCTTGTTCAAGTAAGAACAGCACCCAAGCACCGGTCCACCCACATATCAAATTATCAAAGTATCGAACGCGAATCATATGAACCTGATGAAAACTAGCTTGACGATATTCCCATGTGTCCTCGGGAGCGCTTTTCCTATTATAAGAGTTTGTTCCGGCTTGTCCTTTGCTACAAAAGGATTGGGCCACCTTGCTGCACTTTATTTACTTTTGTTACTTGTTGCTCGTTACAATTTATCCTGTCACAAAACTATCTGTTACCACTTATTTCAGTACTTGCAGAGAATACCTTGCTAAAAACCGCTTATCATTTCCTTCTGCTCCTCGTTGGGTTCGACACTCTTACTTATCGAAAGGACTACGATAGATCCCCTATACTTGTGGGTCATCACTTATACATGTTCCTATGACCATGAGACTATGTAACTCCCTAATACCGGAGGAACACTCTGTGTGCTATCAAACGTCACAACGTAGCTGGGTGATTATAAAGATGCTCTACAGGTGTCTCTGATGGTGTTTGTTGAGTTGGCATAGATCGAGATTAGGATTTGTCACTCGGATTGTCGGAGAGGTATCTCTGGGCCCTCTCAGTAATATACATCAGTATAAGCCTTGCAAGCAATGTGACTAATGAGTTAGTTATGATATGTTGCATTACGGAACAAGTAAAGAGACTTGTCGGTAACGAGATTGAACTAGGTATGATGATACCGACGATCGAATATCGGATAAGTAACATACCGATGACAAAGGGAACAATGTATATTGTTATGCGGTTTGACCGATAAAGATCTTTGTAGAATATGTAGGAACCAATATGAGCATCCAGGTTCCGCTATTGGTTATTGACCGGAGATGAGTCTCGGTCATGTCTACATAGTTCTCGAACCCGTAGGGTTCGCACGCTTAACGTTCGATGACCATATGTATTGTGAGTTATGTGATTTGATGTACCGAAGGTTGTTTGGAGTCCCGGATGTGATCACGGAGATGAAGAGGAGTCTCGAAATGGCCGAGACATGAAGAATGATATATTGGAAGGTTATGTTTGGACACCAGAAAGGTTTCGCATAGGTTCGGGCATTTATCGGAGTACCGGGGGGTTACCGGACCCCCCCCCCCTCGGGGGGGGAGGGGTTAATGGGCCTTCATAGGCTTTAGTGAAAGAGAGGAGGAGGCGGCCAAGAGGAGGGGCGCGCCCCCCAAGCCCAATCCGAATTGGGGAAGGGGGCCGGCCCCCTTTCCTTCTTCCCCTCTTCCCTTTCCTTCCCCTCCTAGTTGGACTAGGAAAGGGGGGAACCTACTCCTAGTAGGAGTAGGATTCCCCCCTTGGGGCGCGCCCTATGAGGCTGGCCGCCCCCCTCGTCTACTCCTATATATACGGGGGAGGGGGCACCCCATAGACACACAAGTTGATTTCTTAGCCGTGTGCGGTGAATATTTGAGTTATGAGTTTGGTCTTCATTTGAAACATTGCGGAATAGTTTCGCAACTCACGCCACCTGGAACACCACAACAAAATGGTGTGTCCAAACGTCGTAACCGCACTTTATTAGATATGGTGCAATCTTTGATGTCTCTTACTGATTTAGTGCTAACATTTTGGGGTTATGCTTTAGAGACGGTTGCATTCAAGTTAAAATAGGGCACCATCTAAATCCGTTGAAACGACACCATATGAACTGTGGTTTGGCAAGAAACCCAAGTTGTCATTTCTTAAAGTTTGGGGCTGCGATGCTTATGTGAAAAAGCTTCAACCTGATAAGCTCGAACCCAAATCGGAGATATGTGTCTTCATAGGATACCTAAAGGAGACTGTTGGGTACACCTTCTATCACAGATCCGAAGGCAAGATATTTGTTGCTAAGAATGGATCCTTTCTAGAGAAGGAGTTTCTCTCGAAAGAAATGAGTGGGAGGAAAGTAGAACTTGATGAGGTAATTGTACCTGCCCCCTTATTGGAAAGTAGTTCATCACATAAATCAGTTCCAGTGATTCCTACACCAATTAGTGAGGAAACTAATGATGATGATCATGAAACTTCTGATCAAGTTACTACCGAACTTCGTAGGTCAACCAGAGTAAGATCCACACTAGAGTGGTAAGGTAATCCTGTTCTGGAGGTCATGTTACTTGACCATGACTAACCTACGAACTATGAGGAAGCGATGATGAGCCCAGATTCCGCAAAATGGCTTGAGGCCATGAAATCTGAGATGGGATCCATGTATGAGAACAAAGTCTGGACTTTGGTTGACTTTCCCGATGATTGGCAAGCCATAGAGAATAAATGGATCTTCAAGAAGAAGACTGACACTGACAGTAATGTTACTATCTACAAAGCTCGACTTGTTGCGAAAGGTTTTCGAAAAGTTCAAGTAGTTGACTACAATGAGACCTTCTCACCCGTAGTGATGCTTAAGTCTGTACGAATCATGTTAGGAATTGTCGCATTTTATGATTATGAAATTTGGCAAATGGATGTCAAAACTGCATTCCGTAATCGATATCTTAAAGAAGAATTGTATATGATGCAACCAGAAGGTTTTGTCGATCCAAAAGGTGCTAACAAAGTGTGGAAACTCCAACGCTTTGATAGTGTGATCAAAGCATATGGTTTATATAGACTTTTGGAGAAGCCTGTATTTACAAGAAAGTGAGTGGGAGCACTGTAGCATTTCTAATATTATATGTGGATGGCATATTGTTGATTGGAAATGATACTGAATTTCTGAATAGCATAAAAGGATAGTTGAATAGGAATTTTTCAATGAAAGACCTCGGTGAAGCTGCTTATATATTGGGCATCAAGATCTAAAGAGATAGATCAAGACGTTTACTTGGACTTTCACAAAGCACATACCTTGATAAAGTTTTGAAGAAGTTCAAAATGGATCAAACAAAGAAAGGGTTCTTGCCTGTATTACAAGGTGTGAAGTTGAGTCAGACTCAATGCCCGACCACTGCAGAAGATACAAAGAAAATGAAAGTCATTCCCTATGCTTCGGCTATAGGTTCTATCATGTATGCAATGCTGTGTACCAGACCTGATGTGTGCCTTGCTATTATTTTAGCTGAGAGCTACCAAAGTAATCCAGGAGTGGATCACTGGACAGCGGTCAAGAACATCCTGAAATACCTAAAAAGTACTAAGGATATGTTTCTCGTTTATGGAGGTGACAAAGAGCTCGTCATAAACGGTTATGTCGCTGCAAGCTTTGACACTGATTCGGATGACTCTAAGTCACAAACCGGATACATATTTTTATTTAATGGTCGAGCTGTCAGTTGGCTCAGTTCTAAGCAAAGCGTCGTGGCGGGATCTACGTGCGAAGCGAAGTACATAGCTGCTTCGGAAGCAGCAAATGAAGGAGTCTGGATGAAGGAGTTCATATCTGATCTAGGTGTCATACCTAGTGCATCGGGTCTAATGAAAATCTTTTGTGACAATACTGATGCAATTGCCTTGGCAAAGGAATCCAGATTTCACAAGAGAACCAAGCACATCAAGAGACGCTTCAATTCCATCCGCGATCAAGTCAAGGAGGGAGACATAGAGATTTGCAAGATACATATGGATCTGAATGTTGCAGACCCGTTGACTAACCTCTCTCATGAGCAAAACATGATTAGCACCAAGACTCCATGGGTGTTAGAATCATTACAATGTAATCTAGATTACTGACTCTAGTGCAAGTGGGAGACTGAAGGAAATATGCCCTAGAGGCAATAATAAAGTTGTTATTTATATTTCCTTATATCATGATAAATATTTATTATTCATGCTAGAATTGTATTAACCGGAAACTTAGTACATGTGTGAATACATAGACAAATAGAGTGTCACTAGTATGCCTCTACTTGACTAACTCGTTAATCAAAGATGGTTAAGTTTCCTAGCCATAGACATGAGTTTTCATTTGATGAATGAGATCACATCATTAGAGAATGATGTGATTGACATGACCCATCCGTTAGCTTAGCACTATGATCGTTTAGTTTATTGCTATTGCTTTCTTCATAACTTATACATGTTCCTATGACTATGAGATTATGTAACTCCCGAATACCGGAGGAACATTTTGTTTTCTATCAAACGTCACAACGTAACTGGATGATTATAAAGATGCTCTACAGGTGTCTCCGATGGTGTTTGTTGAGTTGGCATAGATCGGGATTAGGATTTGTCACTCCGATTGTAAGAGAGGTGTCTCTGGGCCCTCTCGGTAATGCACATCACTACAAGCCTTGCAAGTAATGTGACTAATGAGTTAGTTACGGGATGTTGCATTACGGAATGAGTAAAAATACTTGTCGGTAACGAGATTGAACTAGGTATGATGATACCGACGATCGAATCTCGGACAAGTAACATACCGATGACAAAGGGAACAATGTATGTTGTTATGCGGCTTGACTAATAAAGATCTTCGTAGAATATCTAGGAACCAATATGAGAATCCATGTTCCACTATTGGTTATTGACTGGAGATGAGTCTCGGTCATGTCTACATAGTTCTCGAACCCTTAGGGTCCGCACGCTTAACGTTCGATGACCATATGTATTGTGAGTTACGTGAGTTGATGTACCGAAGGTTATTCGGAGTCCCGGATGTGATCACGGACATGACGAGGAGTTTCGAAATGGTCGAGACATGAAGATTGATATATTGGAAGGTTATGTTTGGACACCGGAAAGGTTTCAGATAGGTTTGGGCATTTTCCGGAGTACCGGGGGGTTACCAGAACCCCCCGGGGGGTTAATGGGCCTTCCTGGGCTTTAGAAGAGAGGAGTGTTGGGGAACGTAGTAATTTCAAAAAAAATCCTACGCACACGCAAGATCATGGTGATGCATAGGAACGAGAGGGGAGAGTGTCGTCTACGTACCCTCGTAGACCGTAAGCGGAAGCGTTGTGACAACGCGGTTGATGTAGTCGTACATCTTCACGATCGACCAATCCTCAGTACTGAACATACGGCACCTCCGAGTTCAGCACACGTTCAGCTCGATGACGTCCCACGAACTCTGATCCAGCAGAGCTTCACGGGAGAGTTTCATCAGCACGCCGGCGTGATGACAGTGATGATGTTGCTACCGACGCAAGGCTTCTCCTAAGCACCGCTACGATATGATCTAGGTGGATTATGGTGGAGGGGGGCACCACACACAGCTAAGGGATCAATGATCAACTTGTGTGTTCTAGGATGCCCCTGCCCCCATATATAAAGGATCAAGGGGGGAGGCCGGCCGGCCCTCCTAGGGCGCGCCAGGAGGAGCAGTCCTCCTCCTAGTAGGAGTAGGACTCCCATTTCCTACTCCTACTAGGAGGAGGAAAGGAAGGGGGAAGGGGAGAAGGAAGGAGAGGGAGGAAAGGGGGGCCGCCCCCTAGACAATTCGGTTTGGGCTGGGGGGGCCGCGCACCGTTCCTCCTCTCTTCCACCACTTGGCCCATGAGGCCCAATACTTCTTCCCCGTATTCCCATAACTCCCCGGTACTCCGAAAAATATCCGAATCACTCGAAACCTTTCTGATGTCCGAATATTGTCATCCAATATATCGATCTTCATGTCTCGACCATTTCGAGACTCCTCGTCATTTCCCCGATCTCATCCGGGACTTCGAACTACCTTCGGTACATCAAATCACATAAACTCATAATACATATCGTCACCAAACATTAAGCGTGCGGACCCTACGGGTTCGAGAACTATGTAGACATGACCGAGACACGTCTCCGGTCAATAACCAATAGAGAAACCTGGATGTTCATATTGTCTCCTACATATTCTATGAAGATCTTTTATCGGTCAAACCGCATAACAACATACGTTGTTCCCTTTGTCATCGGTATGTTACTTTCCCGAGATTCGATCGTCGGTATCTCAATACCTAGTTCAATCTCGATATCGGAAAGTCTCTTTACTTGTTCCATAATGCACTATCCCGCAACTAACTCATTAGTTGCATTGCTTGCAAGGCTTATAGTGATGTGCATTACCGAGAGGGCCCAGAGATACCTCTCCGTCAGTCGGAGTGACAAATCATAATCTCGATCTATGGTAACTCAACAAGTACCATTGGAGACACCTGTAGAGCACCTTTATAATCACCCAGTTACGTTGTGACGTTTGGTAGCACACAAAGTGTTCCTCCATTAATCGGGAGTTGCATAATCTAATAGTCATAGGAACATGTATAAGTCATGAAGAAAGCAATAGCAGTAAACTAAAACGATCAAGTGCTAAGCTAATGGAATGGATCAAGTCAAGTCTATGGCTAGGAAACTTACCCATCTTTGATTCAACGAGCTAGTCAAGTAGAGGCATACTAGTGACACTTAGTTTGTCTATATATTCACACATGTACTAAGTTTCCAGTTAATACAATTCTAGCATGAATAATAAACATTTATCATGATATAAGGAAATATAAACAACTACTTTATTATTGCCTCTAGGGCATATTTCCTTCAGTCTCCCACTTGCACTAGAGTCAATAATCTAGTTCATGTCGTCATGTGATTTAACACCAATAGTCCACATCTTTATGTGATTAGTTAACATCTCCATGTGACTAACACCCAAAGGGTATGCTAGAGTCAATAATCTAGTTCACATCGCTACGTTATTAAAACTCAAAGAGTGATCATGTTTTGCTTGTGAGAGAAGTTTAGTCTACGGGTCTGCAACATTCAGATCCGTATGTATTTCGCAAATTTCTATGTCTACAATACTCTGCATGGATCTACTCTAGCTAATTGCTCCCACATTCAATATGTATCCAAATCGAGACTTAGAGTCATCTAGATTGATGTAAAAAGTTTGCATCGACATAACTCTTTACGACGAACTCTTTTATCACCTCCATAACTGAGAAATAGTCCTCTAAGGATAATTTTGACCGCTGTCCAGTGATCTACTCCTAGATCACTATTGTACTCCCTTGCCAGAATCATGCTAAGGTATAAAATAAGACCGGTACACAACATAGCATACTTTATAGAACCTATGACTGAGGCATAGGGAATGACTTCTCATTCTTTTCTATTGTTGCCGTGGTCAGGTTTCGAGTCTCTACTCAACTTCACACCTTGAAACATAGGCAGGAACTCCTTCTTTGACTGTTCCATTTTGAACTACTTCAAAATCTTGTCAAGGTATGTACTCATTGAAAAAACTTATCAAGCGTCTTGATCTATCTCTATAGATCTTGATGCTCAATGTGTAAGCAGCTTCATCGAGGTCTTTCTTTGAAAAACTCTTTTCAAACACTCCTTTATGTTTTCCAGAAAATTCTACATTATTTCCGATCAACAATATGTTATTCACATATACTTATCAGAAATGTTGTAGTGCTCCCACTCACTTTCTTGTAAATACAGGCTTCACCGCAAGTCTGTATAAAACCATATTCTTTGATCACTTTATCAAAGCATATATTCCAACTCTGAGATATTGTATCATCCCAAAATTCTAAATTTTGGAATGTTATAATAAATAGATAGATTTGATTGATTGTTTGATTGATTGAGTGAAATTCGAAACTTTTTGAAAGTTAAATGAGAGGGAATAAAAGGACTTTCCCAGACTTTCATTTTTGCTTTTATGGTCTTCGTGAATTCAAATTCTTTTCATCACAAAACCCTAGAGTGAAGATAATACGACTTCTTCCATTTAAATAAATGATAAAGGGTTTTGAAAAGATTTGAATTTCATTTGAAAATATTTCAAATTCAGAACTTTAAGCAACTTAATGATTTTCATGAGAGAAGATAAAATGACTTCTTCAAAACATATGAAATATGAGTTGGAAGTTTAAAAGGATCAAATTCAAAGTCCTTTTGGAAATTATTTTTTAATTCAGAGTTATTTGGGTTTTATTCAAATTATTTTTCTCCAAAAAATAGAATATACAGAAAATAGGGTAACATGATTCCCTACAATAGAAAATTGGAGAGAAATTATTTTTGAAATCATTTTGGTATTTTTAAAATGATTTTTAGTGGGTTTTATTGTATCAGTAGCATTGTTTGATTTATTCAAATTTTTGTAGATTTTATTTAAAGTTATAAAAATGTTCACGTTGTAGAAAATTGTTTTCTGAAAATTTTGATATATTATATGCCTATATAATATTTTTGTTTATTTTGTTTTAGTTATTTTTGTTTGACTGGAAAATCTTTATTTAAAAAAAACTTTTCCCCCGTCGCCGACCGGGACGGCCCATTGCCCGAGCCAGGCCACGGCCCAACGGCCCAGCCGCTTGTCCCCGAGATCCCGCTCGGGAGTCTACCGCCCGTACGCCGCCGGCGCCGACGTGGCCGAGGCGGACACGCCTCCTCCCGCCCCTTCCCCATGCCACCCCTCGCCCCGCCTCTTAAAAGGTGCCGCCCCGGGCCCTCTCCTCCCTCTCTCGCGCCGCATATTAAGCCGCCGCCGCCACACATCTCGCCGGAGCCGCCTCCACCCCGCTCCGTTCCGTCGTCGTGGACCGCCGCCGACGCCGCCATACTCCTCGCCGCGACGCGCCGCCCCTCCCCGACCTCTTCGTTGCCCTCCTCGACCACTGGAGCCGTCGCCCCCGCCAAGACCGAAGTCGCCGCCGTCGTCCTCCCTGACTCCGGCGATCGCCCCGGTAACCGCCACCTCCCGCCCGTTGGATCTGGATCCAACGATCCAGATCACGTTTTTTTTCAAAATGTTTTTTTGTTTGTTTGTGAGCGTTCACTAGTTTGATCTTTACAGCGAGCATATTCATTAGATTAGGTACTGTGACGAACGTTTGTTGTTTAGTATTTTTCTTTTTCTTTTTAATTTTGGCCAGGGACCCGTTTGTAATTAGTTTCTTCACAGTTTAGTCCCTAATCTTCAATCTATCACAAGTTTTTACCCGTTTATCCAAATCCAACGAAACCAACCCTCACTTCTTTGTTACGACCCCCTCTATCCAGATAATCAACTTGAACATATTTTTGAAAGTTTAAAATTTTAATTCAAACAGTTTTGTATTTGAACTTTGTTTGATCATAACTTGAGTTTTATAACTCCGTTTGAGTTGATTCTTTTTGCAAATCGAAGCTCTTGACCTAAACTTTCTGATAAGGACAAATTAAAATATTTTTGGTACTGTTAGGAATTGTTTTATGTTGCAAGAGTATTTGCTTGGTTTTGATGTTTTCCAAATCGTCTTCTTCGTTCTTTGCGATCTTTTGAGTGATTGCTTATGTGTGGTTACTATTGCTTGCTTACGATAGATTGACCATAGTGTGACGAGTAGAACTATCAAGAGTTATGAGTCCGAATCATCTTCATCAACATTGCAGGCAAGTTCACACTTTGATCATATTCCTTTCATACCTTGTTTTTATGCATTAGTTTCACCCTCAAACATTGCATGGTTACAAATTTATAACATGTGGGTATCGGGAAGTAGTTGATGAGGTAGGAACCTATTGCCCTGCATTCAAACCCTGGGAGTTACTTTTACGTTATGCTCATATTGCTATGCTATGCTTGTAGACGTGGATTGGTTAGAGAGAATTCATGACAGATGAGAGATTTATTATTTAATGGTTAACTTAAGGTGGCTACTTTAATACATATCTGGGTGGATTGGTTGGGGCACCCTGGAGCACCCAGTGGTTTGCCCGGGCACCTGGAGAACCCAGTGCTTGCCCAAGGGAATCCCGGAGGACCCGTGTGATCACCCTATGGAATGCCACCCAGGCTCAAAGGGATCATAAGATTATTCATGCTAGAAACTTCCGCGTGCAGCCACAAGCTCTTACGGGCTCTAGCATAGTTGAGTAAGTTGCGTGAAGCTCCCGAAGAGGTGGATCAGCAGGTAGAGGGATGTAGGTTGGTATGGTCTGCCCGGAGTAAGGAGTTAATGCTTTTGAAAGACTGTGTCTCGGTCATCCGTTTCTCAAACACCATGTAGTGCGAGAAATCCAATGGAGGAGATCGAGTCTTGTGGGGAAAAGTGCACAAACCTCTGCAGAGTGTACAAACTAATCATGGTTAGCCGTGTCCCGGTTATGGACATCTTGAGTCTCTGGTACTTGGATTATTATATTGATCTCATCACGTTACTTAAATAATTTGTTGGGTTATTGATGTTAATTTGGGATTGAGTTGGAGGAGCCTTCTCAATATTTTCAACCAACTTTGTAGTTAAATAAAATATATTCCTTTGCTGTAGGAAAAAAATTGGCTTTTCGCAAAAACATTATAGCCATAGAGCTTTTCCACCAGCCAAATATGCATGTAGTGATAGCTATTATTCATCATTATCCTCTGGTGTGAATTTGCCAGTACATTCAATGTACTAACCCTTTGTGGCTGCAACGTCTCATGTTGCAGGAATCTTACAACGAGTAAGTGATACGTTAGGGTTACAATTTCTACACACAACTTTGCCGTTGGTGTTGATGGGAATCCACAACCTTGTTACTTATGCTATTTGGATTGAGGTAATAGTATTTACGTTATTTTATACATGTGATTTACCTCTGTTATAAATCCTCAAGTACTGTGTGTGTCAGCATACCGATCCAGAGATGACACTTAAGCACAGAGACTTGACCGTCTGAGGTCGGGTCGCTACAGATACTTGCTGTAGCGACCAAACTTCAAACGGTCCAATCTCTATGCTCAGGTGTCATCCCTGGGTCAGTAATGCTGACACCACACAGTACTTGAAGGATTTATAACAGAGTAGCAATCACACACTTATTACATCGAGTGTCTCAAAAGAGAACTTATTACAATAAATATGGCTTAAGGCCATCTAATAACGATAACAACGGAAGGCTTGGAAGATAAGTGAGTCCATCAACTCCAACAACATCACTGAGTATAGAACCACGACCTAAAAACTCCTTAATCGTCGTCTGAAAAGTCTGCAACATTAACGTTGCAGCCCGAAACGGGTCAGCACATGGAATATGCTGGCAAAATAACACATACAGGATAATGGTATGAAATAGGCTATTCTATATGCATATTTGGCTGGTGGAAAGCTCTATGGTTATAGTTTTGCGTAAAGCCAATTTTTCCCTACTGCAAAGGAATAAATTTTATTTGACTATCATGGTAGTTGTTAAACATTGAGAATGGTTGACAACATTCTCAATCCCAATTAAGCATCATCAATTAACAAAACCCAGCAAAATTAATTTTAGAGTAACATGTTGAGATTCACATGATAATCCAGGTACTAGATACTCAAGATGTCCATAACTGGGGACACGGCTAATCATGATTAGTTTATACACTCTGCAGAGGTTTGCGCACTTTTCCCCACAAGACTCGGTCGCCTCCGTTTGGTTTCTTGCACTACATGGTGTTTGAGAAATGGATGATCGAGACATAGTCTTTCAGAAGCGCTAGCACCTTACGATTGGGTAGACCGTTACACCTACTTTCCCCTACATCTGCTAGTATACCACTGTAAGAGTTCGCACGACTTAATCAACTATTCTAGAGCCCATAATAGCTTGTGGCTGCACACGGAAGTTTCTAGCATGAATAATCTCATGAGCCCTTTGAGCCTGGGTGGCGGTCCAAAAGAAAACAGGCAATCACTAGAATACCCAGGTGCCTTAATCCACCCAGATGTGTGTTTAAGTTGCCACCTTAAATAAACCATTAATTAACAATCTCACATCTGTCATGTATACACTCACCCAATCCACGTCTACTAGCATAGCATGGCATAATAAGCAAACGTAGAAGTAACTCCCAAAGGTTTGTTAATAACAGGTAATAGGTTCTACCTCATCTACTTCCCAAACCCACAATTTAATTAGATCCTAATCATGCAATGTGTGAGGATTGATCTAATGCAATAAAACTGGGTAGAGGGAAAACATGATCAAAGTGTTACTTGCCTTGCGGATTATCCGGGAAACCTAGCGATTTGAAGTAGCAAGCGGCGCACTCCGGGTACTCTATCGCAAACAAAAAGCATACGATAAGTACTCAACTAATGCACATGTAAAACTCACATAAGAGATCTAACCAGAAAGTTCAACTTAAGAACTCCGGTTGGCAAAAAGAATCAAATCGAACGAAGCAACGAAAGACAAACGGCAAAAGAAACAGGCTTCATTTACTATTCTGGATCTAGGGGAAATTTTTTACAGTGGCAAAAACTTGTTTGAGTTGGTTAAACGGAAAGAGGGTTTCGAGGCGAAACTCCAAGTGCTTGAATCGCCTGATTCCGATAAACGAGCGAAAAGTTAGACTAAAACGAAAATCGGATCAGGAATCGCGATCTGGAAAATCGCGGATTTAATCCGAGAAAAAGAAAAACGACGAACGTTCGTTAAAACAAACGAATCGGACGAATGCTCGATAATTAAATAAACCGGAAAACCAATCTATTTAAAAAACCGAAACTAAAAAACGAACAAAACCGTCGGAAAACCGAACGGTTTTTCGAGAAAAACCGGAGGCGAAAAAAAACTACCTCCGGCGACTCCGGCGAACGGCAGCGGCGGTCCGCCGACGGTGGCGCTCTGGCGGCGGCGGCGGGGCGGCGGCGGCGTGGGCGGGCGGCGGTGGGGCGACGCGGGCAGCAGCGGCGGTGGCGCGGGCGGGCGGCGGCGACGGCGGCCGACTAGGGTTAGGACGCGGCTGGGCTTTGGCCGGGGCCTCGGGGCGCTTATAAGAGGCCCGGCCAGGAGGAGTCCCGGCCGGTTATGGCCCAAGGTCGGTTCGGACCTTTTTTTAAAATATAATAATTACTTTGCTAAACTTAGCATATAATTGATGTTCTCTGAGCTTTCCAAGAACCAAGCGCAAATGCTCCTTATGCTCCTCTTCATTCTTCGAGTAAACTAGGATATCATCAATGAACACTACGACAAACTTATCCAAGAACTCCATAAACAGTTTGTTCATCATGTTCATAAAATATGCCGGTGCGTTAGTCAGACCAAATGACATAATAGTATACTCGTACAACCCATACCTGGTGGTAAAAGTCATCTTAGGTATATCCTGTTCTCGAATCTTCAACTGGTGGTATCCTGATCGCAGATCAATCTTGGAAAATACCTTAGCTCCTTGCAATCGATCAAAAAGATCATTGATCATCGGTAGTGGGTACTTGTTCTTGATGGTTACTTCATTCAAACCTCGATAATCGACAACCATCCTTAACGAATCCATCCTTCTTTTCCACTAGAAGTACTGGCGATCCCCAGGGCGATGAACTTGGGCGAATGTATCATTTATGCAGTAACTCCTTAATTTGCTTCTTAATCTCCACCAAATCCTTTGCAGGCATCCTATATGGTCTCTTTGATATTGGCCCTGTGCCTGGCAAAAGCTCAATCAAAAACTCAATATCTCTATCCGGTGGCATGCCTGGCAATTCTTCTAGAAATACATCAAGGAAATCCTTCACTGCTGGTACTTCCTCCTGCACAACTCCTGTTAAACAATTTACTTGAGTCCTCTTCAACACATGCCGGGATACATACTTGATCCTTCTCCCTTCTGGGGTGGTAAGCAAAATCGACTTACTGGCGCAATCGATGTTTCCTCCATACATCGACAGCCAATCCATACCCAGAATTACGTCCAAACCTTGTGATTCCAATATTATCAAATATGAGGGGAACTCATGCCTACCTATACTTAATGGCACTTGAAAACATCCTTGGCTAGCCATATACTCCGCTCTTGGTGAGCTTACTAACATAGGTGGTGGGCAGGTTATACTTATGCACAAATCCCCTTGATATGTATGAATGCGATGCACCAGTATCAAAAAGAACGAGTGCAGTAAATGACTTAACCAAAAACTTACCGATTACTGCATCCGGCTGCTCTTCAACCTCCTCCATGTTAACATGGTTCACTTGTCCCCTGTTGAAAGGGTTCGGCTTCTTCCCAGAGCTTCCATTGCCATTTTCATTCTGTGATTCAGGACATTCATTGGCATAATGTCCGGTCTTTTGGCACTTAAAACAAGTGACTTGGCTCAGGTCTCTCTTGGCTGGGGTCGATGGGTTGGTGCGGTTCTGGCCGTTGCTTCCTCCATTCCCATTACCATTCTTGGTGCCATTGTGATTGTGCGAGCTACCTCCTCCATGGGTATGCTGAAAATGTCCTCCCGGTCTAGGGGTAAAACGTGGCTTCTGCTGAGCTCCTGAATTGTGCTTCCCTTGTCCATACTTCCTCTTGCGATTCTCAATCTGCTGCTGCTTCCCTTCAATCACGAGAGCATGATCTACCAACTCCTGGTAGTTGTTGAAGGTGGCTACCATCAACTGCATGCTCAACTCATCATTCAATCCTTCCAGAAACTTCTCCTGCTTAGCTGCATCCGTAGCAAAGTCCTCCGCATACTGGCCAACTGTCCGTCCTCCTTGGCGCAAGTTGCGAAACTCTTGCTTCTTCATGGACATAGCTCCTACTAAAACATGGGCAATTCGAAAAGCCTGCTGAAACTGGTCCCACGTGACAGTGTCGACAGGGAAAGTGGCTGTGAAATTCTCCCACCATGATGCTGCGGGTCCTTCAAGCTGATGTGCGGCAAACTTCACCTTTTCCGCATCCGTGCATCCTGATGTGGTCAACTCTCTAGCTGTCTTGTGGAGCCAATCATCTGCTACTATCGGCTTGGTGCTACTGGAAAACACTGGCGGATTCTGCCTAAGAAAACGGGCTAAGTGATCAACAGGTGGTGGTGGTGGTGATGGTGGGTTGTTGTTGTTGTTCCCCTGATTCTGATTCTGGACTTGCAACTGCATGAATGTGTTCTGCTGCTAGATCAACTGGGTGAGCTCCGATGGAAAGGTAAATCCGGGGTCACGTCTCGGAGGCATCTGAGGTTTCAGAAAAGATGAGAGTTAAGAATAGAGAGGGGTCTAAAGAGAAAACACTACCCATATGCACATGAGGCAAAAGCAAACAATTCACTTCATTCAATCAATCAAACAAGGGCATACAATCGATCTAACTATCGCAAAAGTGCTCGAACTACTATATTTACATGGTGGACTACTACTACTGATGAGGTGGTCTCCTAGAAATATTCTTCGGTTGCCGACTCCATTATATCTGCTCCAACTTCATCAACATAGTCATCATCGCTATTGTCTGGATCCGAGTCGGTGTCGTCGATGATGATTTAGTCTTCTGGGCGAATCTCCTTGGGTTCTTCGTCTTCTTCTACTGGTGTAGGGTCTCTCATAAATATTCCGATCTTCTTGATCAGATCATCATTCTTCTCCACTAATACTTCGATTTCCTCTTCATAATCTTCACGTGTAGCCTTGAGTTCTTCATCCAGTTCCTTGATTCTTGTCCTCGCCTTCTTCAGATCTATCATGTCGGTGCACTTCTGGTTCTCCTGACGTCGAATGTGCTGGTTTAACTCTTGGATAAAAGCTACGGCTGATCTATCCTTCCTGGTGTTGATCATCTCCTAGTGCTCATCTCTGCGCCCACAAATCTGGTAGATAGTATCCTTGATATCATTGCGGTATACTTCTCCAATACGTCCCATGGCGATGTGAGCTGCCATGCTCTTTCCTAGACTCCAAGTTGGTGCATCAAAAGAAAACTCTATGGGCTCGGTGACTGGCATGAACGTCCTTCCTGGAACTTGAACTTGAATCATCCAGCTCTCTTCTTCAGGTAAAGTGGCGTTGTAGGTTCCGATGAAGCTTGGTACTCCTATGTTCAGGTATCTAGTGACTTCCTTCAAGTGACGTCCAAAGGGTGTATCTTCATCCGGTCGCGTGAACTTGTTCCTTGCATCCGCCATCCTAAAAGAGTAGAAAAGATGAGAAGTCAGAAAGAGAAGAGAGTGAGTAGTGATCTAGGTCTTTAGCTTAGTGGTCGTGCCCTACAGTCAGCGTGTGCTCTGATACCATCTTGTAGCGACCAGACCTCAAACGGTCCAATCTCTATGCTCAGGTGTCATCCCTACATCAGTAATGCTGACACCACACAATACTTGAAGGATTTATAACAGAGTAGCAATCACACACTTATTACATTGAGTGTCTCAAAAGAGAACTTATTACAATAAATATGGCTTAAGGCCATCTAATAACGATAACAACGGAACGCTTGGAAGATAAGTGAGTCCATCAACTCCAACGGCATCACTGAGTATAGAACCACGACCTAAAAACTCCTTAATCATCATCTGAAAAGTCTGCAACATTAACGTTACAGCCCGAAACGGGTCAGCACATGGAATATGCTGGCAAAAATTAACACACAGAGGATAATGGAATGAAATAGGCTATTCCATATGCATATTTGGCTGGTGGAAAGCTCTATGGTTATAGTTTTGTGTAAAGCCAATTTTTCCCTACTGCAAAGGAATAAATTTTATTTAACTATCATGGGAGTTGTTAAACATTAAGAATGGTTGGCAGCATTCTCAATCCCAATTAAGCATCATCAATTAACAAAAACCAGCAAAATTAATTTTAGAGTAACATGTTGAGATTCACATGATAATCTAGGTACTAGATACTCAAGATGTCCATAACCGGGGACACGGCTAATCATGATTAGTTTATACACTTTGCAGAGGTTTACGCACTTTTCCACACAAGACTCGATCGCCTCCGTTTGGTTTCTCGCACTACATGGTGTTTGAGAAACGGATGACCGAGATATAGTCTTTCAGAAGCGCTAGCACCTTACGATCGGGTAGACTGTTACACCTACTTTCCCCTACATCTGCTAGTCTACCACTGTAAGATTCGCACGACTTAATCAACTATGCTAGATCCCATAATAGCTTGTGGCTGCACACGAAAGTTTCTAGCATGAATAATCTCTTGATCCCTTTGAGCCTGGGTGGCGGTCCAAAAGAAAACAGGCAATCGCTGGAATACCCAGGTGCCTTAATCCACCCAGATGTGTGTTTAAGTTGCCACCTTAAATAAACCATTAATTAACAATCTCACATCTGTCATGGATACACTCACCCAATCCACGTCTACTAGCATAGCATGGCATAATAAGCAAACGTAGAGGTAACTCCCAAAGGTTTAATAATAACAGGTAATAGGTTCTACCTCATCTACTTCCCAAACCTGTAATTTAATTAGATCCTAATCATGCAATGTGTGAGGATTGATCTAATGCAATAAAACTGGGTAGAGGGAAAACATGATCAAAGTGTTACTTGCCTTGCGGATGATCCGGGAAACCTAGCGATTCGAAGTAGCAAGCGGCGCACTCCGGGCACTCTATCGCAAACAAACAAGCATACAATAAGTACTCAACTAATGCACAGGTAAAACTCACATAAGAGATCTAACCAGAAAGTTCAACTTAAGAACTCCGGTTGGCAAAAAGAATCAAATTGAACGAAGCAACGAAAGACAAACGACAAAAGAAACAGGCTTCGTTTACTATTCTAGATCTAGGGGCAATTTTTTATAGTGGCAAAAACTTGTTTGATTTGGTTAAACGGAAAGAGGGTTTCGAGACGAAACTCCAGGCACTTGAATCGCCTGATTCCGATAAACGAGCGAAAAGTTAGACTAAAACGAAAATCGGATCAGGAATCGCGATCTGAAAAATCGCGGATTTTATCCAAGAAAAAGAAAAACGACGAACGTTCGTTAAAACGAACAAATCGGACGAATGCTCGATAATTAAATAAACCAAAAAACCGATCTATTTAAAAAACCGAAACTAAAAAAACGAACAAAACCGTCGGAAAACTGAACGGTTTTTCGAGAAAAACCGGAGGCGAAAAAAAAACTACCTCCGGCGACTCCGGCGAACGGCGGGGGCGGCGGCGGCGACGGCGACAGCGGCGGCCGGCTAGGGTTAGGGTTAGGGCGGGGGCGCAGTTGGGCTTTGGCCGGGGCCTCGGGGCGCTTATAAGAGGCCCGTCCAGGAGGAGTCCCGGCCGGTTACGACCCAAGGTCGGTTCGGACCTTTTAAAAAAAATACGCTCGGAAAAAAATAGAAGAAATACTAAATGGACTCCAAAAATCCCGAAATAAATTTCCCCGGCTTCTAAAATCAATCCACACAGGATGAACATTTATTTGGGGCCTAAATGCAATTTTGAAAAACGCGCATTTTTCTAAATTCAAATAAAATAGCAAATAAAACCAAAATAAAATCTTATTTGATTTTTTATTTAATCCTCAATATTTCTTTATTTGCGAAAGTCATTTTATTCCCTCTCTCATATTTTTGTAATAGAAATAATTGAAGATAAAATAAATAAAATCAAATGATCCTATTTTCAAAATTTGAGACGACTTAAATATGAAAATAACGAAATCCCCAACTCTCTCCGGGGGTTCTTGAGTTACGTGAAATTTCTAGGATCAACCAAAATGCAATAAATATGATATGCAATGATGATCTAGTGTATAACATTCCAAATTAAAAATTTGGGATGTTACACTTGCACCAGTCCATAGATGGATCGCTGGAGCTTGCTCACTTTGTTAGCACCTTTAGGATCGACAAAACTTCTAGTTGCATCATATAAGGCACGTATTGTATTGTTGCCATCGAGGATAACAAGATGGTTTTTTTTATCATATTGCATGAATTTATCCCTCTACATCATGTCATCTTGCTTAAGGCATTACTCTGTTCTTATGAACTTAATACTCTAGATGCATGCTGGATAGCGGTCGATGTGTGGAGTAATAGTAGTAGATGCAGGCAGGAGTCGGTCTACTTGTCTCGGACGTGATGTCTATATACATGATCATACCTAGATATTCTCATAACTATGCTCAATTCTGTCAATTGCTCAACAGTAATTCGTTCACCCACCATAAAATACCTATGCTCTTAAGAGAAGCCACTATTGAAACCTATGGCCCCCGGGTCTATCTTCATCATATTAAATCTTCCAATACTTAGTTATTTTCATTACCTTTTATTTTACTTTGCATCTTCATCATAAAAATACCAAAAATATTATCTTATCATATCTATCAGATCTCACTCTCGTAAGTGACAGTGTAGGGATTGACAACCCCTTATCGCGTTGGTTGCGAGGAGTTATTTGTTTTGTGCAGGTGCGAGGGACTCGCGCGTAGCCTCCTACTGGATTGATACCTTGGTTCTAAAAAACTGAGGGAAATACTTACGCTACTTTGCTGCATCACCCTTTCCTCTTCAAGGGAAAACCAACGCAGTGCTCAAGAGGTAGCAACCGTCATCACGCCGTCGTGCTGAAGGAACTCTCCCATGAAGCTCTGCTGGATCGGAGTTCGTGGGACGTTATCGAGCTGAACGTGTGCTGAACTCGGAGGTGCCGTCTGTTCGATACTAAGGATTGGTCGATCGTGAAGACGTATGACTACATCAACCGTGTTGTCATAACACTTCCGCTTACTGTCTACGAGGGTACGTAGACGACACTCTCCCCTCTCGTTGCTATGCATCACCATAATCTTGCGTGTGCGTAGGAATTTTTTAGAAATTACTACGTTCCCCAACAGTGGCATCCGAGCCAGGTTTATGCGTAGATGTTATATGCACAAGTAGAACACAAGTGAGTTGTGGGCGATACAAGTCATACTGCTTACCAGCATGTCATACTTTGGTTCGGCGGTATTGATGGATGAAGCGGCCCGGACCGACATTACGCGTATGCTTACGCGAGACTGATTCTACCGACGTGCTTTGCACACAGGTGGCTGGCGGGTGTCAGTTTCTCCAACTTTAGTTGAACCGAGTGTGACTATGCTCGGTCCTTGTTGAAGGTTAAAACATCACTAACTTGACGAAATATCGTTGTGGTTTTGATGCGTAGGTAAGAACAGTTCTTGCTCAGCCCATAGCAGCCATGTACAACTTGCAACAACAAAGTAGAGGACGTCTAACTGGTTTTTGCAGGGCATGTTGTGATGTGATATGGTCAAGACATGATGAGATATAAATTGTTGTATGAGATGATCATGTTTTGTTAAAGTTATCGGCAACTGGCTGAAGCCTTATGGTTGTCTCTTTATTGCATAAGATGCAAGCGTCATACAATTGCTTTACTTTATCGCTATGCGATAGCAATAGTTGCAAAAGCAATAGTTAGCGAGACGACCATATGATGACACGTTGATAGAGATCAAGATGATGGAGATCATGGTGTCATGCCGGCAATGATAGAGATCATGACAGTACTTTGGAGATGGAGATCAAAGGCGCAAGATGATCATGGCCATATCATGTCACATATATTGATTGCATGTGATGTTTATCCTTTATGCATCTTATTCTGCTTTGATTGACGGTAGCATTATAAGATGATCTCTCACTAAAAATTTCAAGGTACAAGTGTTCTCCCTGAGGATGCACCATTGCAAAAGTTCGTCATGCCAAGACACCACGTGATGATCCGGTGTGATAAGCTCAACGTTCTTATACAACGGGTGCAAGCCAGTTTTGCACACGCAGAATACTCAGGTTAAACTTAACGAGCCTAGCATATACAGATATGGCCTCGGAACACTAGAGACCGAAAGGTCGAGCGTGAATCATATAGTAGATATGATCAACATAGTGATGTTCACCATTGAAAACTACTCCATCTCACGTGATGATCGAACATGGTTTAGTTGATTTGGATCACATGATCATTTAGATGACTAGAGAGATGTCTATCTAAGTGGGAGTTCTTAAGTAATATGATTAATTGAACTTTAATTTATCATGAGCTTAGTCCTGATAGTATTTTCATAACTATCTTGTAGATCAATAGCTCGTGATGTAGCTCCTCGTTTATTTTTCATATGTTCCTAGAGAAAAACTAAGTTGAAAGATGTTAGTAGCAATGATGCGGATTGGATCCATGATCTGACGATTATCCTCATTGCTGCACAGAAGAATTATGTCCTTGATGCACCGCTAGGTGACAGACCCATTGCAGGAGCAGATGCAGACGTTATGAACGTTTGGCGAGCTCGATATGATGACTACTTGATAGTTTAGTGCACCATGCTTTACGGCGTAGAATCGGGGCTTCAAAGACGTTTTGAACGCCATAGAGCATATGAGATGTTCCAAGAGTTGAAATTAGTATTTCAGACTCATGCCCATGTCGAAAGGTATGAGACCTTTGACAAGCACTTTGCCTACAAGATGGAGGAGAATAGCTCAGCCAGTGAGCATGTGCTCAGAATGTATGAGTACTACAATCACTTGAATCAAGTGGGAGTTAATCTTCCAGATAAGGTAGTGATTGACAGAGTTCTCTAGTCACTATCACCAAGTTACTGGAACTTCGTGATAAACTATAATATGCAAGGGATAACAGAAACGATTCCCAAGCTCTTCGTGATGCTGAAATCGACGAAGGTAGAAATCAAGAAAAGCATCAAGCGTTGATGGTTGACAAGACCACTAGTTTCAAGAAAAGGGCAAAGGGAAGAAGGGGAACTTCAAGAAGAACGGCAAGCAAGTTGCTGCTCAAGTGAACAAGCCCAAGTCTAGACCTAAGCCTGAGACTAAGTGCTTCTACTGCAAAGGGACTGGTCACTGGAAGCAGAACTGCCCCAAGTATTTGGCGGATAAGAAGGATGGCAAAGTGAACAAAGGTATATTTGATATACATGTTATTGATGTGTACTTTACTAGTGTTTATAGCAACCCCTCACTATTTGATACTAATTCAGTTGCTGAGATTAGTAACTCGAAACGGGAGTTGCAGAATGAACAGAGACTAGTTAAAGGTGAAGTGATGATGTGTGTTGGAAGTGGTTCCAAGATCGATATGATCATCATCGCACACTGCCTATACTTTCGGGATTAGTGTTGAACCTAAATAAATGTTATTTGGTTAAGCATGAATATGATTTGATCATGTTTATTGCAATACGGTTATTCATTTAAAGTTAGAGAATAATTGTTGTTCTATTTACATGAATAAAACCTTCAATGGTCTTACACC
This sequence comes from Triticum aestivum, assembly GCF_018294505.1. Classification (NCBI taxonomy): domain Eukaryota; kingdom Viridiplantae; phylum Streptophyta; class Magnoliopsida; order Poales; family Poaceae; genus Triticum; species Triticum aestivum. The sequence goes on from NC_057806.1 coordinate 455,430,003, forward strand.
CAAGGTGAATGGTTTATTGAATCTCGATCGTAGTGATACACATATTCATAATATTGAAGCCAAAAGATGCAAAGTTAATAATGATAATGCAACTTATTTGTGGCACTGCCATTTAGGTCATATTGGTGTAAAGCGCATGAAGAAAATCCATGTTGATGGGCTTTTGGAATCACTTGATTATGAATCAGTTGATGCTTGCGAACCATGCCTCATGGGCAAGATGACTAAGACTCCGTTCTCCGGAACAATGAAGCGAGCAACAGACTTGTTGGAAATAATACATACTGATGTATGCAGTCCGTTGAGTGTTGAGGCTCGCGGCAGGCATCGTTATTTTCTGACCTTCACAGATGATTTGAGTGAGATATGGGTATATCTTGTTGATGAAACATAAATCTGAAACATTTGAAAAGTTCAAATAATTTCAGAGTGAAGTGCAAAATCATCGTAACAAGAAAATAAAGTTTCTACGATCTGATCGTGGAGGAGAATATTTGAGTTAGGAGTTTGGTCTTCATTTGAAACAATGCAGAATAGTTTCGCAACTCACGCCACCTGGAACACCACAGCGTAATGGTGTGCCCGAACATTGTAACCGTACTTTATTAGATATGGTGCAATCTATGATGTCTCTTACCGATTTACCACTATCGTTTTGGGGTTATGCATTAGAGACAGCTGCATTCACGTTAAATAGGGCACCATCTAAATCCGTTGAGACGACACCATATGAAATGTGGTTTGGCAAGAAACCAAAGTTGTCATTTCTTAAAGTTTGGGGTTGCGATACTTATGTGAAAAAGTTTCATCCTGATAAGCTCAAACCCAAATCGGAGAAATGTGTCTTCATAGGATACCCAAAGGAAACAGTTGGGTACACCTTCTATCACAGACCCGAAGGCAAGACATTCATTGCTAAGAATGGATCCTTTCTAGAGAAGGAGTTTCTCTCGAAAGAAGTGAGTGGGAGGAAAGTAGAACTTGATGAGGTAATTGTACCTGCTCCCTTATTGGAAAGTAGTTCATCACAGAAATCTGTTCTTGTGACTCCTACACCAATTATTGAGGAAGCTAATGATGATGATGATGTAACTTCAGATCAAGTTACTACCGAACCTCGTAGGTCAACCAGAGTGATATCCCCACCAGAGTGGTACGGTAATCCTGTTCTGGATGTCATGTTACTTGACCATGACGAACCTATGAACTATGAGGAAGCGATGATGAGCCTAGATTCTGTGAAATGGCTTGAGGCCATGAAATCTGAGATGGGATCCATGTATGAGAACAAAGTATGGACTTTGATTGACTTTCCCGATGATTGGTGGGTCATTAAGAATAAATTGATCTTCAAGAGGTAGACGCACGCTGATAATAGTGTTACTATCTACAAAGCTTGAATTGTCGCAAAATGTTTTCGACAAGTTCAAGATGTTGACTATGATGAGATTTTCTCACTCGTATCGATGCTTAAAAGTCTGTCTAGATCATGTTAGCAGTTGCCGCATTTTATGAAATCTGGCAAATGGATGTCAAAATTATATTCCTTCATGGATTTCTTAAAGAAGAGTTGCTGCCCCTACTGTCACTGGGAAAGGACACCGCAAGATTGAACCCAAAGCTAAGCACTTCTCCCATTGCAAGAAAGATCAATCTAGTAGGCCAAACCTAACTGATAATTCGAAGAGACTTGCAAAGATAACCAATCATACATTATAGAATTCAGAGAAGATTCAAATATTGTTCATAGATAAACTTGATCATAAACCCACAATTCATCGGTCTCAACAAACACACCGCAAAATAAGATTACATCGAATAGATCTCCACAAGAGAGGGGAGAACTTTGTATTGAGATCCAAAAAGAGAGAAGCCATCTAGCTAATAACTATGGACCCGTAGGTCTGAGGCAAACTACTCACACTTCATCGGAGAGGCTATGATGTTGATGTAGAAGCCCTCCGTGATCGATGCCCCCTCCGGCAAAGCTCCGGAACAGGCCCCAAGATGGCATCTCGTGGATAGAGAAAGTTACAGCGGTGGAATTAGGGTTTTGGCTCCGTTTGGACTCCGTTTGATATTCCTTTTCTTCAAAATCCTAAATTAGGCAAAAAACAACAATTCTGGGCTGGGCCTCCGGTTAATAGGTTAGTCCCAAAAATAATATAAAAGTGTATAATAAAGCCCAATAATGTCCAAAACAGTAGATAATATAGCATGGAGCAACCAAAAATTATAGATATGTTGGAGACGTATCAAGCATCCCCAAGCTTAATTCCTGCTCGTCCTCGAGTAGGTAAATGATAAAAACAGAATTTTTGATGTGGAATGCCACTAGGCATAATTTCAATGTAATTCTTCTTAATTGTGGCATGAATATTCAGATCCGAAAGATTCAAGATAAAAGTTTAATATTGATATAGAAATAATAATACTTCAAGCATACTAACTAAGAAATTATGTCTTCTCAAAATAACATGGCCAAAGAAAGTTCATCCCTACAAAATCATATAGTTTAGTCATGCTCCATTTTCGTCACACAAGAATGCTCTCATCATGCACAACCCCGATGACAAGCCAAGCAATTGTTTCATACTTTAGTAATCTCAAACTTTATAAACCTTCACACAATACATGAGCGTGAGCCATGGATATAGCACTATGGGTGGAATAGAATATAATGATGGGGGTTATGTGGAGAAGACAAAAAGGAGAAAGTTTCACATCAACGAGGCTAATCAATGAGCTATGGAGATGATCATCGAGTTAATGCAAGGAGTAGGGATTGCCATGCAATGGATGCACTAGAGCTATAAGTGTATGAAAGCTCAACAAAAGAAACTAGTGGGTGTGCATCCAACTTGCTTGCTCATGAAGACCTAGGGCACTTGAGGAGGCCCATTGTTAGAATATACAAGCCAAGTTCTATAATGAAAAATTCCTACTAGTATATGAAAATGACAAAACAAGAGACTCTCTATCATGAAGATCATGGTGCTACGTTGAAGCACAAGTGTGTAAAAAGGATAGTAGCATTGCCCCTTTTCATTTCTTTTTTTTTGGGCCTTCATTTTTTTATTTGGCCTTTCTCTCTTTTTTATGGGGATAATGCTCTATTAAATGATGATCATCACACTTCTATTTATTTACAACTCAATGATTACAACTCGATACTAGAACAAGGTATGACTCTATATGAATGCCTCCGGTGGTGTACCGGGATATGCAATAAATCAAGTGTGACATGTATGAAAAATTATGAATGGTGGCTTTGCCACAAATATGATGTCAACTACATGATCATGCAAAGCAATATGACAATGATGAACGTGTCATGATAAACGGAATGGTGGAAAGTTGCATGGCAATATATCTCGGAATGGCTATGGAAATGCCATAATAGGTAGGTATGTGCTACCTCTTGAGCACTTGCGTTGGTTTCCCCTTGAAGAGGAAAGGGTGGTGCAGCAAAGTAGCGTAAGTATTTCCCTCAGTTTTTGAGAACCAAGGTATCAATCCAGTAGGAGGCTACGCGCGAGTCCCTGGCACCTGCACAAAACAAATAAATCCTCGCAACCAATGCGATAAGGGGTTATCAATCCCTTCACGGTCACTTACGAGAGTGAGTTCTAATAGACATGATAAGATAATATGTTTGGTATTTTTATGACAGAGATGCAAAGTAAAATAAAAGGCAATGAAAATAACTAAGTATTGGTAGATTAATATGATGAAGATAGACCCGGGGGCCATAGGTTTCACTAGTGGCTTCTCTCGAGAGCATAAGTATTTTACGGTGGGTGAACAAATTACTGTTGAGCAATTGACAGAATTGAGCATAGTTATGAGAATATCTAGGTATGATCATGTATATAGGCATCACATCCAAGACAAGTAGACCGACTCCTGCCTGCATCTACTACTATTACTCCACACATCGACCGCTATCCAGCATGCATCTAGAGTATTAAGTTCATAAGAACATAGTAACACCTTAAGTAAGATGACATGATGTAGAGGGATAAACTCATGCAATATGATGAAAACCCCATCTTTTTATCCTCGATGGCAACAATACAATACGTGCCTTGATGCCCCTACTGTCACTGGGAAAGGACACCGCAAGATTGAACCCAAATCTAAGCACTTCTCCCATTGCAAGAAAGATCAATCTAGGAGGCCAAACCAAACTGATAATTCGAAGAGACTTGCAAAGATAACCAATCATACATAAAAGAATTTAGAGAATATTCAAATATTGTTCATAGATAAACTTGATCATAAACCCACAATTCATCGGTCTCAACAAACACACCGTAAAAAGAAGATTACATTGAATAGATCTCCACAAGAGAGGGGGAGAACTTTGTATTGAGATCCAAAAAGAGAGAAGAAGCCATCTAGCTAATAACTATGGACCCGTAGGTCTGAGATAAACTACTCACACTTCATTGGAGAGGCTATGATGTTGATGTAGAAGCCCTCCGTGATCGATGCCCACTCCGGCGGAGCTCTGGAATAGGCCCCAAGATGGGATCTCGTGGATACAGAAAGTTACGGTGGTGGAAATAGGGTTTTGGCTCCTATTCTGATTGTTTGGGGGTACGTAGGTATATATAGGAGGAAGAAGTACGTCGGTGGAGCAACAAGGGGCCCACGAGGGTGGAGGGCGCGCTTGGGAGGGGGGGGGGGGGTAGGCGCGCCCCTCTACCTCGTGGCCTCCCTGTTGGTTGCTTGACGTAGGGTCCAAGTCTCCTGGATCATGTTCGGTGAGAAAATCACGTTCCCGAAGGTTTCATTCCGTTTGGACTCTGTTTGATATTCCTTTTCTTCGAAACCCTAAAATAGGCAAAAAAAACAACAATTATGGGTTGGGCCTCCGGTTAATAGGTTAGTCCCAAAAATAATATAAAAGCGGAAAATAAAGCCCAATAATGTCCAAAACAGTAGATAATACAGCATGGAGCAATCAAAAATTATAGATACGTTGGAGACATATCAAGCATCCCCAAGCTTAATTCCTGCTCGTCCTTGAGTAGGTAAATGATAAAAACAGAATTTTTGATGTGGAATGCTACTTGGCATAATTTCAACGTAATTCTTCTTAATTGTGGCATGAATATTCAGATCCAAAAGATTCAAGATAAAAGTTTAATATTGACATAGAAATAATAATACTTCAAGCATACTAACTAAGCAATTATGTCTTCTCAAACTAACATGGCCAAAGAAAGTTCATCCCTACAAAATCATATAGTTTAGTCATGCTCCATTTTCGTCACACAAGAATGCTCTCATCATGCACAACCCCGATGACAAGCCAAGCAATTGTTTCATACTTTAGTAATCTCAAACTTTATAAACCTTCACTCAATACATGAGCGTGAGCCATGGATATAGCATTATGGGTGGAATAGAGTATAATGATAGGGGTTATGTGGAGAAGACAAAAAAGGAGAAAGTCTCACATCAACGAGGCTAATCAATGGGCTATGGAGATGCCCATCGATTGATGTTAATGCAAGGAGTAGGGTTTGCCATGCAACGGATGCACTAGAGCTATAAATGTATGAAAGCTCAACAAAAGAAACTAGTGGGTGTGCATCCAACTTGCTTGCTCACGAAGATCTAGGGCACTTGAAGAGGCCCATTGTTGGAATATACAAGCCAAGTTCTATAATGAAAAATTCCCACTAGTATATCAAAGTGACAAAACAAGAGACTCTCTATCATGAAGATCATGGTGCTACTTTGAAGCACAAGTGTGGAAAAAGTATAGTAGCATTGTCCCTTTTATTTATATTTTTTTGGGCCTTCATTTTTTTATTTGGCCTTTCTCTTTTTTATTGGGACAATGCTCTATTAAATTATGATCATCACACTTCTATTTATTTACAACTCAATGATTACAACTCGATACTAGAACAAGGTATGACTATATATTAATGCATCCGGTGGTGTATCGGGATATGCAATGAATCAAGTGTGAGATGTATAAAAAATTATGAACGGTGGCTTTGCCACAAATATGATGTCAACTACATGATCATGCAAAGCAATATGACAATGATGAACGTGTCATGATAAACAGGAGGGTGGAAAGTTGCATGGCAATATATCTCGGAATGGCTATGGAAATGCCATAATAGGTAGGTATGGTGGCAGTTTTGAGGAAGATATAAGGAGGTTTATGTGTGAAAGAGCATATCATATCACGGGGTTTGGATGCACCGGCGAAGTTTGCACCAACTCTCAATGAGAGAAAGGGCAATGCACGGTACCAAAGAGGCTAGCAATGATGGAAGGGTGAGAGTGCGTATAATCCATGGACTCAACATTAGTCATAAAGAACTCACATACTTATTGCAAAAATCTACAAGTCATCAAAAACCAAGCACTACGCGCATGCTCCTAGGGGGTAGATTGGTAGGAAAATACCATCGCTCGTCCCCGACCGCCACTCATAAGGAAGATAATCAAAGAACACCTCATGTTTCAAATTTGCTACATAACATTTACCATACGTGCATGCTACGGGACTTGCAAACTTCAACACAAGTATTTCTCAATTTCACAACTACTCAACTAGCACAACTTTAATATCACTACCTCCATATCTCAAAACAATCATCAAGCATCAAACTTCTCTTAGTATTCAACACACTCATAAGAGAATTTTATTATTGATCTTGTATGCCTAGCATATTAGGATTGTTCAAGCAAATTACCATGCTATTTAATACTCTCAAAATAATCTAAGTGAAGCATGAGAGATCAATAGTTTCTATAAAACAAATCCACCACCGTGCTCTAAAAGATATAAGTGAAGTACTAGAGCAAAACTATATAACTCAAAAGATATAAGTGAAGCACATAGAGTATTCTAATAATTTCTGAATCATGTGTGTATCTCTCAAAAGGTGTGTACAACAAAACAGGACATTCTGTAGTAATCTGTAGCTAGCGCAAGATCTGGAACCCCAAAAATTCTAAAATAAATTTCTGGACGTGAGGAATTTATCTATTAATCATCTGCAAACAGAATTAACTAAATATCACTTTCCAAATAAAAATGGCAGCAGTTCTCGTGAGCGCTAAAGTTTCTGTTTTTTACAGCAGGATTAACAAGACCTTCCCCGAGTCTTCCCAACGGTTCTACTTGGCACAAACACTAATTAAACACAAAAAGAACAACCAAAACAGAGGCTAGATAAATTATTTATTACTGAACAGGAGCAAAAAGCAAGGAATAAAAATAAAATTGGGTTGCCTCCCAACAAGCGCTATCGTTTAACGCCCCTAGCTAGGCATAAAAAGCAAGGATAGATCTAGGTATTGCCATCTTTGGTAGGCAATCCATAAGTGGCTCTCATAATAGACTCATAAGGTAATTTAATTTTCTTTCTAGGAAAGTGTTCCATGCCTTTCCTTAACGGAAATTGGAATCTAATATTTCCTTCCTTCATATGAATAATTGCACCAATCGTTCCAAGGAAAGGTCTACCAAGAATAATAGGACATGAAGGATTGCAATCTATATCAAGAGCGATAAAATCTACGGGCACATAATTCCTATTTACAACAATAAGAACATCATTAATTCTTCCCATAGGCTCCTTAATAGTGGAATCCGCAAGGTGCATGTTTAGAGAGCAATCATCAAAATCACGGAAACCTAACAAATCACACAAAGTCTTTGGAATCGTGGAAACACTAGCACCCAAATCACACAAAGCATAGCATTCATGATCTTTAATTTTAATTTTAATTTTAATAGTAGGTTCCTTCTCATCATAAAGTGTTCTAGGGATAGAAACTTTCAACTCAAGTTTTTCTTCATAAGATTGCATCAAAGCATCAACGATATGTTTGGTAAAAGCTTTATTTTGGCTATAAGCATGTGGATAATTTAGCATGGATTGCAACAAGGAAATACAATCTATCAAAGAGCAATTATCATAATTAAATTCCTTGAAATCCAAAATAGTAGGTTCATTAAAATCTAGAGTTTTGATCTCTTCAATCCTACTTTTATCAAATTTAGCATCAAGATCTAAAAACTCCGAATTTTTGGAACGCCTTCTAGGTAAAGGTGGATCATATTCAGTCCCATCATTATCAAGATTCATATTGCGAAACAAAGATTTAATAGGGGACACATCAACAACTTTTAGATCTTTATCTTTATTATCATGGTCTTCTGGCTTAGCGGCCATCTTATTAACTAAGGTAGCCTGCTTATCCGAAACTTCAGCTATTAACTTCTCAAGACAAGCAATTTGGGATCTCAAACCATCAAATTCCTTAGACACAACATCGAGCTCTTTATTCATAAAACTCATAAATCTTTTTTGTTCCTTAAGCTCGTTTCTAAAGAAACTATTATGCTCAAATTGCAAAACCATAAACTCCTAACGTTGCTTTCGATATCTTCTAACCTTTTAAGGTGAAGATCACCAAATCGGGGAAGAGCGATTGTGACAAGCAAGCAATCCAACACACAAGCAAACAAGAAACGGGCAAAAAGAGGCAAACGGGAAAGAGAGGGAGGATAGAGAGAGAGAGAGGGAGAATAAAACGACAAGGGTGAAGTGGGGGAGAGGAAAACGAGAGGCAAATGGCAAATAATGTAATGCGGGAGATAAGGGTTTGTGATGGGTACTTGGTGTGTTTGACTTTTGCGTAGACCTCCCCGGCAACGGCGCCAGAAATCCTTCTTGCTACCTCTTGAGCACTGCATTGGTTTTCCCTTGAAGAGGAAAGAGTCATGTCGCAAAGTAGCGTAAGTATTTCCCTCAGTTTTTGAGAACCAAGGTATCAATCTAGTTGGAGGCTACGCGCGAGTCCCTCGCACCTGAACAAAACAAATAAATCCTCGCAACCAACGCGATAAGGGGTTGTCAATCCCTACACTGTCACTTACGAGAGTGAGATATGATAGATATGATAAGATAATATTTTTGGTATTTTTATGATAAAGAAGCAAACAAAATAAAAGGCAATGAAAATAACTAAGTATTGGAAGATTTAATATGATGAAGATAGACCCGGGGGCCATAGGTTTCACTACTGGCTTCTCTCAAGAGCATAGGTATTTTACGGTGGGTGAACGAATTACTGTTGAGCAATCGACAGAATTGAGCATAGTTATGAGAATATCTAGGTATGATCATGTATATAGGCATAACGACCGAGACAAGTAGACCGACTCCTGCCTGCATCTACTACTATTACTCCACACATCGACCGCTATCCAGCATGCATCTAGAGTATTAAGTTCATAAGAACAGAGTAACGCCTTAAGCAAGATGACATGATGTAGAGGGATAAATTCATGCAATATGATAAAAGAAACATCTTGTTATCCTCGATGGCAACAATACAATACGTGCCTTGCTGCCCCTACTGTCACTGGGAAAGGACACCGCAAGATTGAACCCAAAGCTAAGCACTTCTCCCATTGCAAGAAATATCAATCTAGTAGGACAAACCAAACTGATAATTCAAAGAGACTTGCAAAGATAACCAATCATACATAAAAGAATTCAGAGAAAATATTGTTCATAGATAGACTTGATCATAAACCCACAATTCATCGATCTCAACAAACACACCGCAAAAGAAGATTACATCGAATAGATCTCCACAAGAGAGGGGGAGAACTTTGTATTGAGATCCAAAAATAGAGAAGAAGCCATCTAGCTAATAACTATGGACCCGTAGGTCTGAGGTAAACTACTGACACTTCATTGGAGAGGCTATGGTGTTGATGTAGAAGCCCTCCGTGATCGATGCCCCCTCCGGCGGAGCTCCAAAACAGGTCCCAAGATGGGATCTTGTGGATACAGAAAGTTACGGCGATGGAATCAGGGTTTTGGCTCCGTTTGGACTCCGTTTGATATTCCTTTTCTTCGAAACCCTAAAATAGCCAAAAAATAGCAATTCTGGGTTGGGCCTCCGGTTAATAGGTTAGTCCCAAAAATAATATAAAAGTGTGTAATAAAGCCCAATAATGTCCAAAACAGTAGATAATATAGCATGGAGCAATCAAAAATTATAGATTCGTTGGAGACGTATCAACGGTGATGATGTTGCTACCGACGCAGGGCTTCGCCTAAGCACCTCTATGATATGATCGAGGTGGATTATGGTGGAGGGGGCACTACACACGGCTAAGGGATCAATGATCAATTTGTGTGTTCTAGGATGCCCCCTGCCCCCGTATATAAAGGAGCAAGGGGGGAGGCCGGCCGGCCCTCCTAGGGCGCGCCAGGAGGAGGAGTCCTCCTCCTAGTAGGAGTAGGACTTCCCTTTCCTACTCCTAATAGGAGGAGGAAAGGAAGGGGGAAGGGGAGAAGGAAGGAGAGTGAGGAAAGGAGGAAAGGGGGGTCGGCCCCCTAGTCCAATTCGGTTTGGGCTAGGGGGCTGCGCGCCCCGCCTCCTCTCTTCCACCACTTGGCCCATGAGGCCCAATACTTCCTCCTTGTATTCCCGTAACTCCCCAGTACTGTGAAAAATACCCGAATCACTCGGAACCTTCCCAATGTCCGAATATAGTTGTCCAATATATCGATCTTTACGTCTCGGCCATTTCGAGACTACTCGTCATGTCCATGATCTCATCCGGGACTCCGAACTACCTTCGGTACATCAAATCACATAAACTCATAATACCAATCATCACCGAACTTTAAGTGTGCGGACCCTACGAGTTCGATAACTATGTAGACATGACCGAGACACGTCTCCCATCAATAACCAATAGCGGAACATGGATGTTCATATTGGCTCCTACATATTCTACAAAGATCTTTTATCGGTCAAACCGCATAACAACATACGTTGTTCCCTTTGTCATCGGTATGTTACTTGCCCGAGATTCTATCGTCGGTATCTCAATACCTAGTTCAATCTCATTACCGGCAAGTCTCTTTACTCGTTCTGTAATGCACTATCCCGCAACTAACTCATTAGTTGCATTGCTTGCAAGGCTTATAGTGATGTGCATTACTGGGAGGGCCCATAGATACCTGTCCGACAATCGGAGTGACAAATCCTAATCTCGATCTATGCCAACTCAACAATTACCATCAGAGACACCTGTAGAGCACCTTTATAATCACCTAGTTACATTGTGACGTTTGGCAGCACACAAAGTGTTCCTCCGGTAATCGGGAGTTGCATAATCTCATAGTCATAGGAACATGTATAAGTCATGAAGAAAGCAAAAGCAGTAAACTAAAACGATCAAGTGCTAAGCTAACGGAATGGGTCAAGTCAATCTTCATTCTCTAATGATGTGATCCCATTAATCAAATGACAACTCATGTCTATGGCTAGGAAACTTAACCATCTTTGATTCAATGAGCTAGTCAAGTAGAGGCATACTAGTGACACTTAGTTTGTCTATATATTCACACATGTACTAAATTTCCAGTTAATACAATTCTAGCATGAATAAGAAACATTTATCATGATATAAGGAAATATAAATAACTACTTTATTATTTTCTCTAGGGCATATTTCCTTCAAGGAGGAGGCGGCCAAGAGGAGGGCCACCCCCTCCCCAAGCCCAATCCGAATTGGGGAAGGGGGGCGGCCCCCCTTTCCTTCTTCCCCTCTTACCTTTCCTTCCCCTATAGGATCGAAAATATGTCTAGAGGGGGGTGATTAGACTACTTGACCAAATAAAAACTTAACCTTTTCCCAATTTTAGTTCTTGGCAGATTTTAGCTATTGTAGGACAAGTCAAGCAATAATCACACAATTCAAGCAAGTATGCAAAGAGTATATTGGCAGCGGAAAGTAAAGCATGCAACTTGCAAGAATGTAAAGGGAAGGGTTTGGAGAATTCAAACGCAATTGGAGACACGGATGTTTTTCCCGTGGTTCGGATAGGTGGTGCTATCCTACATCCACGTTGATGGAGACTTCAACCCACGAAGGGTAACGGTTGCGCGAGTCCACGGAGGGCTCCACCCATGAAGGGTAATGGTTGCGTGATTCTACGGAGGGCTCCACCGACGAAGGGTCCACGAAGAAGCAACCACCCACGAAGGGTCCACGAAGAAGCAACCTTGTCTATCCCACCATGGCCATCGCCCACGAAGGACTTGCCTCACTGGTGTGGTAGATCTTCACGAAGTAGGCGATCTCCTTGCCCTTACAAACTCCTTGGTTCAACTCGACAATCTTGTCGGAGGCTCCCAAGTTACACCTAGCCAATCTAGGAGACACCACTCTCCAAGAAGTAACAAATGGTGTGTTGATGATGAACTCCTTGCTCTTGTGCTTCAAATGATAGTCTCCCCAACACTCAACTCTCTCTCATAGGATTTGGATTTTGTGGAAATAAGATTTGAGTGGAAAGCAACTTGGGGAAGGCTAGAGATCAAGATTCATATGGTAGGAATGGAATATCTTGGTCTCAACACATGAGTAGGTGGTTCTCTCTCAGAACATATAAGTTGGAATTGTGTATGTGTTCTGATGGCTCTCTCCACGAATGAAGAGGAGGTGGAGGGGTATATATAGCCTCCACACAAAATCCAACCGTTACACACAGTTTTCCAATCTCGGTGGGACCGAATCAACAAACTCGGTCGGACCGAAAAGGTAAACCTAGTGACCGTTAGAGATTTTCGGTGGGACTGACATGCAACTCGGTAGGACCGATATGGTTAGGGTTTGGGCATAACGTAATCTCGGTGAGACCAATTACACAAACTCGGTGAGACCGAGTTTGGTAATAAGCTAACCAGAGAGTTGGTCAGGTAAACTCGGTGGGACCGATTTGCTCTTTCGGTGAGACCGAAAAGTTACAAAAAGGAAACATAGAGTTTACACTGCAATCTCGGTGGGACTGATTCGCTCTTTCGGTGAGACCGAAAAGTTACGAAAGGGAAACAGAGAGTTTGCAATCCCATCTCGGTGAGACCGAGATCCCTATCGGTAGAACCGAATTGCTAGGGTTTGGCAGTGGCTTATGACAAGTGAAACTCGATGGCGCCGGATAGAAAGAATCGGTAGGACCGAGTTTGGCTTAGGGTTTAGGTCATATGTGGATATGGGAAAGTAGTTGAGGGTTTTGGAGCATATCACTAAGCACATGAAGCAAGAGGCTCATTAAGCAACACCTCATCCCTCCTTGATAGTATTGGCTTTTCCTAAAGACTCAATGTGATCTTGGATCACTAAAATATAAAATGAAGAGTCTTGAGCTTTTGAGCTTGAGCCAATCCTTTGTCCTTAGCATTTTGAGGGTTCCACTTTCACATCCATGCCATGCCAATCATTGAGCTTTCCTGAAATAGTCATCTTGGAATAGCATTAGCTCAATGAGCTATATGTTGTTATGAATTACCAAAACCACCTAGGGATAGTTGAACTTTCAATCTCCCCCTTTTTGGTAATTGATGACAACATATAGATCAAAGCTTTGACAAATGATAATAAGCATGAAATATATCGTCGCTTTGAGAAGTATGTGACAAGTAAGAGCTCCCCCTAAATTTGTGCATATTTAAAATTTGCTTTGGACTGCAAATGCACAAAGAGTTAGAGTCATGGGTTACTCTTCCATGTCACATACATCTTGGTGGAGCGCTTAAAATGATAAGAATGAAATACATGCACTCATCACCAAGAATAGTGAATGATCACATAAGATAGATAAGATGATAATAGTAAGCAAACATTAAGTGTAGCTTATGATCAAACACATGATCATCAATGTCTCACGAGCAATGACATAGTATCTCACACAAAAGCAAACAAAGTTCGAAAAACCACCAAATAAAACAAGAGAGAATAAAAGCAACACTCTCTCTCGAAGCCTATGATCTATACATTTTCTCCCCCTTTGGCAACAAGTTACCAAAAAGTTCCTCGAAAATGCATAGTGCTAAGTCGACACTCAGGCTTGATCTTCAGGTGGTGGTGGAGTCCGGAGCACTCCAAGGACGAAGCCTTCTGTAGACGTGGTCGGAGTCAAGGCTGAAGTGGACGCTGGAGCTGGTGGAACTGAGGCTGTAGCTGGTGCAGACGTGGTGGCTCTGGGGTCAGCAACTGGCACTGCAGACGACCTCGGACCTCGTGGCACTCTGGCAAAGGCATCAGTTGTAGTCTTGCCTCTCCTCTCCTGCATGTCATCCTGGAGCTGCTCCACTGCAGTCTGAATCTCTGTCACTTTGACATCCAAGTCATAGAACTTTTGTTCCATGATCCTCTCTAAGCTTGCCTGGTTCTGAGTTAGGGTGGCTAGTCCTTGCTCAATCCACAGGGTGGATGCAATCAAGTAACCAAGCTGCTCTTGTTTGGTTTTCAGGAAATATTCAGATGCCTCCTCTTGAGTAGGCATCTTGGCAGCTTTCTCCTTCCTCGCCTTCTCCTTCTTGGCTTGTGCTTGGGCAGATGATGGCTCATTCTCAGTCATGACCACTTGATTATCTTCAAAGTATGGACGGATGGGTAGGTGTTCCTTGTCCAATAAGTATATGCCCGTGCCCATCTTAGAGTTGATGAGCTCCTGAATCTGTGGGGCATATCCATAGCTCCTCTTCTGGTCTGCTGCTGTCCTCTTGATTGTTTCAATCATAAGGCTCATGACTTTGAATTTCTGTGGCACGTCAAAGATATGAAGCAAGTTGATCGCGTGGCCCCTGATCATCTTGTGATCTCCAGACTTGGGCAATAGGGTGTGCCTAAGAATCCAGTTGATGGTTGGCAGCCCTGACAGAAGATAGTGTACTGAGCCAAACTTGAACGTATCAAGTGATTCATTTGGAATCTCCTTGTACATGTTTGACATGATGCAAACTCTGACTGCTGACCCTGTGAATAGGTTATAGATGAGATAGAGTGGATAAGCATCACAAAATGCAGAGATTTTTGCAAAAGAATAATTCAAAAACTTAGTTTTAGTTTCCCACTGAAAGCATCTCGGATCTACCGATTTCTAAACTGGGTGATACCGAAGCAGTTTTGGCACCTAAACTAGTGAACTCGGTCAGACCGAGCCACAGTTTGGTGGCACCGAGACTGCTAGGGTTTCACAGAGTTCCAAAATCGGTCACACCGATAAGTAATTCTCGGTCAGACCGAGTCTCACTTGTGCAATGGCATAAGCCAAATCGGTGGGACCGAGTTTTTCAACTCGGTGGGTCCGAGATGGTTTCAGCGGAAACCTAACCCTAAAATTTTCAAATTAAACCTAATCTACGAGTTCATTGACTGGATAGAAGTTTAACAAACGTGGCAAGAATCATGATGATCACAATGTGCTAAGAATCGGATTGGGGAATAGCACAAAGATCGAGTCCATACCCTAGTTCAGCGGAGACTCGCTACGGCGGCAACGGTGGGGTAGAATTTCCGTTGACGGTGACGGAGACCAGCGACTGGAGGCGGCTGGCGGCGAGAAGATGATCCGGAGACCATGTTGGCAGAGCAGGCTATCGCGCGGGCGAAGGGGTTCGGAGAAATTTCCAAATTTTTCCCGTGACTATATATAGCCCGACCCTGTCGGTGTGACCGAGTGGAACAACTCGGTGGCACCGAGATGCAAAACTATAGACAGTTATTGCAACTCGGTGTGACCGAATGGTTCAAATCGGTTGCACCCAGATCGAAAACCTAGATCAACTTAATGATCTCTGTAGGACCGAAAGTAGGGTATCGGTCAGACCGAGAATCATAAAGAGGTTTTGGATCTCCTTGTACATGTTTGACATTGAGTTATGATCCATCTTCTTCTTGGCATAGATATCCAAGTCATCCTCATGCTCTTCAGGGGCATTGATGAGCTGTGCCCACTCAGCAATTGTAGATTGGTACCTCGTACCCTCAGACATCCATACAATTCTGCCATCTGAATAAAAATGTGCTGTGGAGTAGAACTGCATGATGAGTTCCTCGTTCCACTTTGTGAGCTTCTGCCCAACAAAGTCTGCTACTCCACAAGCATTGAAGCTATCATACACTCCAGGATAGTGCTCTTCATTGTCCTTGATGTACTCCCAATCAACCCATCTCATGTCACAAACTATGGGCTTCTTGTCCAACAAAACTGTCTCATAGAAGTCCTGCTGTTCCTTAGTGTGGAACCTGTAGTCAACAGCAGTCCTTCTCCTTGAAGCATACGGATCTGCTTCTCTCCACTTCCTGAGCCCTGAGTCTCTCCTGAGCTTCATGTCCTCAGCCACAGGATGAGCATCACTATGGTCTGGGATCTTGGGCTTGAGCTTTCTGAGCACTTGACCTTCTTATTCTTCTTCAGCAATGTCAGGCACTGGGGCCTTGTTCTTTTCAGCTGCAGGTATGCTCCTTGTGTTCCTCTTTGGCTTTGGCTTTGGAGCTGGCTTGGCCTTGGAAGCAGTTGACCCTGATCTTATGGCATCACCCATCAGCTTGGGTGCCTTAGGTGCTGGTGCAGCAACCTCTTCTTCTTCTTCTTCTTCTTCTTCTTCTTCTTCTTCTTCTTCTTCTTCTTCTTCTTCTTCTTCTTCTTCTTCTTCTTCTTCTTCATCTTCCATGATGGAAGCCTTTCCAAGCACTTTGTCTACGGTCTTCTTGACCCTTTCCTTCCTTTTCTTGCCTTCAGCAGCAACTGGCTCTATGGGAGTGGGTGTCTCAGTTGAAGCTCTGGCCTTTGGCATAGGCTGCCTACCTGCTGGCCTTTTGACTTTCATCCCTGGCTTTGTGCCTTGAGCTGAGCCATGTTCCTTCTCAAGCACTACTCTCTTTGAAGTTGCTTCCTCTTCTGCCACATAATCCTCATCCTCTGATTCTGAGGTTCTCTTCTTCCTCTGTCTGCTGGGAGCTTTAGGCAGATTGCTAGGAGTACTTCTGCTGCCATCATCTGAAGAACTTGAGGGACTAGTGCCCTCACTCATCTGCACTTGCTCTTCTGACATGTTCTGGCTATCACTTTGGTCTGACATGATGAACAAGCTGACTGCTGACCCTGTGAATAGTTTATAGATGAGGTAGAATAGATGAGCATCACAAAATGCAGAGATTTTTGCAAAAGAATAATTCAAAAACTTAGTTTTAGTTTCCCACTGAAAGCATCTCGGATCTACCGATTTTCAAACTCGGTGATACCGAAGCAGTTTTGGAACCTAAACTAGTGAACTCGGTTGGACCGAGTCACAGTTCGGTGGCACCGAGACTGCTAGGGTCTCACAGAGTTCCAAAATCGGTCACACCGATAAGTAATTCTCGGTCAGACCGAGTCTCACTTGTGCAATGGCATAAGCCAAATCGGTGGGACCGAGTTTTTCAACTCGGTGGGTCCGAGATGGTTTCGGCGGAAACCTAACCCTAAATTTTTTGAATTAAACCTAATCTACGAGTTCATTGACTGGATAGAAGTTTAACAAACGTGGCAAGAATCATGATGATCACAATGTGCTAAGAATCGGATTGGGGAATAGCACAAAGATCGAGTCCATACCCTAGTTCGGCGGAGACTCGCTACGGCGGCAACGGTGGGGTAGAATTTCCGTTGACGGCGACGGAGACCAGCGACTGGAGGCAGCTGGCGGCGAGAAGACAATCCAGAGACCATGTTGGCAGAGCAGGCTATCGCGCGGGCGAAGGGGTTCGGAGAAATTTCCAAATTTTTCCCGTGACTATATATAGCCCGACCCTGTCGGTGTGACCGAGTGGAACAACTCGGTGGCACCGAGATGCAAAACTGTAGACAATTATTGCAACTCGGTGTGACCAAATGGTTCAAATCGGTTGCACCCAGATCGAAAACCTAGATCAACTTAATGATCTCGGTAGGACCGAAAGTAGGGTATCGGTCAGACCGAGAATCATAAAGAGGTTTTGGAAGTTTAAGTCTATGACGAATCGGGGACTCCGAGCGCTCCTCACACAGAGTGGTTCGAATCTGACTTGATCAAATTTTGTGATGTAGCATGAATAGAGTTTGAGACGAGAAAAGCATAGATAGCTAGAGGAGGTTCATAGGCATTCTTGTCCATCCACTTGGCAAAAGGAAATAAAACCAAACAATCAAAACAACAAGTGGATGTCCTCGAATGAGTAAAATATGCAACCAGCATGCTCACACAATAAGATGGCAAATGAAATATGTGACAAGGCATGCACAACCAATTCTAGCATCTATCAAGCAATTTGCGATGACAAGGTCATCTATATATGAATATATTGACTTAGGAGTCAAGTGAGAACACTTGATCATAGGTCATACTCGTCGTTTAAGCTCAAGTGGGGTTACCACTTTTACATAAAGCATTGTTGTGTTCACATCTTTAGAGTTGCTTTAGCTCAAGTCTTAGAGTAAAGCTCCCCCTAGATGTGATATCCCCCCTTAGAGGGATGAACTAACCTCGGGTTTTGTCGATGATGAATTCATGTAGATGTTGAAGATGTGGATGCTCAATGTTGATGTAGATCACTTGGAGCTATCCATTTGAGTGAATTGCACTTTCGATACCTACATGGGTTAGTCCCACAAGGAACAAACAAGGATATCCATAGACATAGAGTGATGCACACACAAGATGATGTCCATGAAAACTTTTAGGTTACCTTGTCCCTTGTCTTACCAACAAGAGGGTTTGTGACTCCTTGAACTAGTGCAAGATGTGGAAGTTGATTGCACTTGTTCTTGCCAAAATGATAAGAGTGAAGTATGTTGGCCGTGTCACCCTCAAGAACTCTCTAGTTCTTCTTCTTTTGGATCCACACCATCTTGATGGGAATCCTTGGAGTTGTAGTCATACTTGATGAAGTGGAACTTGAAGTAGTCTTGGGAATCCACTTGACTAAGGTCTTAGGAGCTTCTTCAAATGCATCAATTTCCTCTTGAAGCTTGTCCTTGCCTTTTTGCTTGTAGTCTTGTGGTGGAAGATCATCTTGAGCTTGTGTCCCCTTGAAAGAAGTATCATACTTCTCTTGTTGAGGAACAAACTTTGTCTTGGGGTATTGATCTTCTTCCCACTCAACTCCATTGGCATTGAATTTTCGTTCAAAACCAACACCTTGATTCTTCCAGTGCATTCCTTGCTTGCGCACAATTTCCTCGAATTGCTTACTCCCGGCAAGGCTTTTGTACACTCCTTTCTCTATAATTCCCTTCAATAAGCTATTTTCTTGCTCAAGTGTAACTTGGCTAAGAGAATCATTAGTGGAATCAAGAGAACTACTAGAAGCAACAATATTGGATTTAGCATGATCATTGTTACTGCTAGAGGAAGAATCTTTCTTGTTCTTGTTACTAGACTTGACTTGAGGCATGTAAGTGGATAAGAGTAAATGCTTGGCAATGTAAGAAGAACTTTTCTTGCGGAGATCATCATTGATTGCTTTTAAGAACTCATGCTCTTGCTCAAGATTGAGCTTTTCAAAGAGTAATTTCTCATGAGCTCTTAAAAGTTCTCGATGATCTTCGAAGATAGTTTCATGAGCTAACTTAAGAGTGTTTAGTTCTTTAGTTAGAGCCTCAATCTTCTCCTTATCATTGTCATTGTCAACAAGCAAATCATCACCTAACAAGTCATCTTCATCACTATTGAAATCAGCATACTCGGGGTGTGTTACCTTAGGACCTTTGGCCATGAAGCATATTCCAAATTCCTTCATTTGGTGAGTCAAATATGTCGTAGGAGTTGGTTGACACAAGTGCTAGACCGGCAACACCTTCATCTTGAGTATCTTCGGAGTCGGAGTGATAACTTCTCTCGGAGTGGCTGTCGGAGTCGGAGCCGGATACCCATTCACCAACATGAGCTTGATGTCTTAGTTTTGTGTAGCTCCTTGATGATTTTTCCTTCCTTTCCGAATCCTTGCTTCTCCGTGAGTATCTTCGTTCATAACGATCATCTCTACTCCTTCTCTCTCTTGGTGGTGATTCTTTGCTTCTTCTTTTTGGAGAATCTTCTCTTCTCTTGTAGGGAGCCGTACACTCATTGGAATAGTGTCCAGGTCTTCCACAACTGTAGCAGTTTCGCTCTCGACTAGAAGATCTTTTGTCATTGTAGGACCTTGACTTGAAGCTTCTATCTTTGCTTCGACTCTTGTAGAACTTGTTGAAGTTCTTCACCATTAAGCTCAATTCTTCATTGAAGTTTTATTTCTCACTTGATGATGTAGGGGCTTCACATGAGGCTTTGTAGGCACCACTTGATTTGTTGTGAAGTTCCTCTTTATCCTTAAGTGACATCTCATGAGCAACAATTCTTCCAATCACCTCCGTTGGCTTGAGATCTTTGTAATTGGGCATCATTTGGATCAATGTGCACACGGTATCATATTTTCCATCCAAGGCTCTTAGAATCTTCTTGATGATGAATCTATCGGTCATCTCTTCACTTCCTAAGCCGGCAATCTCATTTGTGATGAGAGCAAGCCTAGAGTACATTTCAGCGACACCTTCACCATCCTTCATTTTGAACTTGTCAAGTTGACTTTGAAGCACATCCAACTTGGATTCCTTGACGGAGTCGGTACCTTCGTGCATATCAATCAAAGTGTCCCAAATTTCCTTTGCATTCTCAAGATGGCTGATTTTGTTGAATTCTTCGGGGCACAATCCGTTGAAGACAATATCACAAGCTTGAGCATTGTATTGCAACATCTTCAACTCATCCGCGGTAGCTTCACGGTTTGGTTCTTTCCCATCAAAGAAGTCACCTTCCAAACCAACACACACAATAGCCCAAACGGCGGGGTTATGTCCAAGAATATGCATTTTCATTTTATGCTTCCAACTAGCAAAATTAGTACCATCAAAGTAAGGACCTCTACGGTGATAATTTCCCTCGCTAGACGCCATACTCTCCTAGGTTGTGAAACCAAGGCTATGACCACCAAAAGCTATGGAGATCAAAGCAAATGGAGACCAAAGCTCTGATACCACTTGTAGGATCGAAAGTATGTCTAGAGGGGGGGGGGGTGATTAGACTACTTGACCAAATAAAAACTTAACCTTTTCCCAATTTTAGTTCTTGGCAGATTTTAGCTATTGTAGGACAAGTCAAGCAATCATCACACAATTCAAGCAAGCATGCAAAGAGTATATTGGCAGCGGAAAGTAAAGCATGCACCTTGCAAGAATGTAAAGGGAAGGGTTTGGAGAATTCAAACGCAATTGGAGACACGGATGTTTTCCCCGTGGTTCGGATAGGTGGTGCTATCCTACATCCAAGTTGATGGAGACTTCAACCCACGAAGGGTAACGGTTGCGCGAGTCCACGGAGGGCTCCACCCACGAAGGGTAATGGTTGCGCGAGTCCACGGAGGGCTCCACCCACGAAGGGTCCACGAAGAAGCAACCACCCATGAAGGGTCCATGAAGAAGCAACCTTGTCTATCCCACCATGGCCATCGCCCACAAAGGACTTGCCTCACTAGCGGTAGATCTTCATGAAGTAGGCGATCTCCTTGCCCTTACAAACTCCTTGGTTCAACTCCACAATCTTGTCGGAGGCTCCCAAGTGACACCTAGCCAATCTAGGAGACACCACTCTCCAAGAAGTAACAAATGGTGTGTTGATGATGAACTCCTTGCTCTTGTGCTTCAAATGATAGTCTCCCCAACACTCAACTCTCTCTCATAGGATTTGGATTTTGTGGAAAGAAGATTTGAGCAAAAAGCAACTTGGGGAAGGCTAGAGATCAAGATTCATATGGTAGGAATGGAATATCTTGGTCTCAACACATGAGTAGGTGGTTCTCTCTCAGAACATATGAGTTGGAATTGTGTATGTGTTCTGATGGCTCTCTCCATGAATGAAGAGGAGGTGGAGGGGTATATATAGCCTCCACACAAAATCCAACCGTTACACACAGTTTTCCAATCTCGGTGGGACTGAATCAACAAACTCGGTCGGACCGAAAAGGTAAACCTAGTGACCGTTAGAGATTTTCGGTGGGACTGACATGCAACTCGGTAGGACCGATATGGTTAGGGTTTGGGCATAATGTAATCTCGGCGAGACTGATTACACAAACTCGGTGAGACCAAGTTTGGTAATAAGCTAACCAGAGAGTTGGTCAGGTAAACTCGGTGCGACCGATTTGCTCTTTTGGTGAGACCGAAAAGTTACAAAAAGGAAACATAGAGTTTACACTGCAATCTCGGTGGGACCGATTCGCTCTTTCGGTGAGATCGAAAAGTTATGAAAGGGAAACAGAGAGTTTGCAATCCCATCTCGGTGAGACCGAGATCCCTATCGTTAGAACCGAATTGCTAGGGTTTGGCAGTGGCTTATGACAAGTGAAACTCGGTGGCGCCGGATAGAAAGAATCGGTAGGACCGAGTTTGGCTTAGGGTTTAGGTCATATGTGGATATGGGAAAGTAGTTGAGGGTTTTGGAGCATATCACTAAGCACATGAAGCAAGAGGCTCATTAAGCAACACCTCATCCCTCCTTGATAGTATTGGCTTTTCCTAAAGACTCAATGTGATCTTGGATCACTAAAGTATAAAATGAAGAGTCTTGAGCTTTTGAGCTTGAGCCAATCCTTTGTCCTTAGCATTTTGAGGGTTCCACTTTCACATCCATGCCATGCCAATCATTGAGCTTTCCTGAAATAGTCATCTTGGAATAGCATTAGCTCAATGAGCTATATGTTGTTATGAATTACCAAAACCACCTAGGGATAGTTGCACTTTCATCCCCTCCTAATTGGACTAGGAAAGGGGGGAACCTACTCCTAGTATGAGTTGGATCCCCTCCCTTGGGGCGCGCCATAGACACACAAGTTGATTTCTTAGCCGTGTGCGGTGCCCCCCTCCATAGATTTCCACCTTGGTTATATTGTCGTAGTACTTAGGCGAAGCCCTGTGTTGGTAACTTAATCATCACCGTCAACACGCCAATATAAGTGAAGATCATGAGCATAATAAATTTTTCTTTCTCTCAAATTAATTTAAGTGAAGCAAGAGAGAATTTCTTGAAAATTTTACTAACTCTCAAATAAATCTAAGTGAAGCAAGAGAGCATTTCTTCAAAAATACTAAAGCACACTGTGCTCAAAAAGATATAAGTGAAGCACTAGAGCAAGTCCATTGCTCATAAAAATTTAAGTGAAGCATAGAGAGCAATTCTAACAAGTCATGACATAATTTTGGCTCTCTCAAATAGGTGTGTCCAGCAAGGATTTGTGACTTAAAACACAAAATAAAACAAGCAAAGACTCATATCATACAAGACGCTCCAAGCAAAACACATATCATGTGATGAATAAAAATATAGTTTCAAGTAAAATACCGATGATCATTGGAAGAAAGTGGGGATGCCACTCGGGGGCATCCCCAAGCTTAGTTGGTTGCTCTTTTTTGGATAAAAGCTTGGGATGCCGGGGCATCCCCAAGCTGAGGCTCTTGCATCCTTCATTCATCCATCGTAAGATAACCCAAAACTTGAAAAACTCCAATCACACAAAACTCAACAAAACCTTCGTGAGATCCGTTAGTATAAGAATAATAAACCACTACTATAAGTACTGTATCAAACCAATTCATATTTTGTTCTTGTATTATATATACTATATTCCAACTTTTCTATGGCAAAAACTCATCAAAGGAAACCATAGAGCCATCAAAATAAGCACACAACACAAAGAAAACAGAATCTGTCAGAACAGAACAGTCTGTAACAATCTGACTATTTCGAATACTTCTCTAACTCCAAAAATTCTGAAAAATTAGGAAGACCTGAGAAATTTGTATATTGATCTACTGAAAGTGGAATGGGTGTTTTATCGCTCTCTGGTAAAAATTGTAAATTAATTTCGTGAGCATAAAAGTTTCTGTTTTTTCAGCAAGATCAAACAACTATCACCAAAGAAGATCCTAAAGGATTAACTTGGCACAAACACTAATTAAAACATAAAAAACACAATCATAACAGTAGCATAATTGTTCTAACACACAAAAACAGGAATCAAAAAGAAAAAAGAAAATTTATTCATTGGGTTGCCTCCCAACAAGCGCTATGGTTTTACGCCCTTAGCTAGGCATAAAGCAAGGATCTAAGTTTTTTCATCCTTGTACTTCGGAAAGAAAAGGGAAAATTTTCTATCTATGACATTTAGTTTTCTATTTTGTGAAAGCACATGGCCATTGATAGCAGAAGAAAGATTAAGCATGTCACGAAAATTCTTATCTAAACTAGCCTTCATCTCTTTAATTTTTTCATTTTGATAAAAGCACATAAGGGTGGTAGATTCAACATTTTCTCCTTTGGGGTGCCCAAATATAGCTTTCATCTTCTCATAAGTATCAACGGCATCCCCTTCAAGAAAACCGGTTTCAAATATAGAATCTAAAACTTGCTTGAAGGAAGAAGGTAAACCATCATAAAAACTTTTCAAGTATATCTCTATCTGGTATTGGGGCACATAGCTAGCTTGTATTCTTAACAACCTATCCCAAGCATCTTTTAAAGATTCATCAAGCAAATAGCGAAAAATTCCGGGATCATCTTCATCACAATGGTTAAGATTTTCCTTAACAACCCCGATAGATCCTTCCATAGCATCATTGTTTATGAGCTTGGAGAGGACAGAGAGGCTATCCAAAACATTAAGACTCGGGAGAAAACTCTTAGCTCTTTTAAGATCGGTCATGGCAAAAAAGTGGCAAACGAAAAAGAGAGGCGAATACAATGGCAAATTTTTGTGAAGTGGGGGAGAAGAAAATGATAGGAAAATGGAAAATAATGTAAATTGCGAGGATATGAGATTTTTGATTAGGAACCTGGTATATGTTGAAGATCCTCCCCGGCAACGGCGCCAGAAATGGTGCGTGGTCAGGAGACTATCTTGACTTGATCGTCCCCAGCAACGGCACCAGAAATTCCTTTTGATGTTGTTTGAAGCTACGTTGGTATTTCCCCAAAGAGGAAGGGATGATGCAGCACAGCGGCGGTAGGTATTTCCCTGAGATATGAAACCAAGGTTCTCGAACCAGTAGGAGAACCAAGCAACACAACGTGAACAACCCCTGTACACAGATAACAAATCCTCGCAACCCGACGTGTTAAAGGGGCTGTCAATCCCTTTTGGGGTTTGGTGCCTCAAGATAGGCAAACGGATAAATTTGTAGTAGATTGATAGATCGAACGCCAAATAAAATAAATAAGGGAAAATTGCATCAAAGTATTTTTGGGTTTTTGGTTTAGTAGATCTGAAAATAAAAGCAAATAAAAGTAGATCGCAGAGGCAAATAATATGAGAAAGAAGACCCAGGGGCCATAGGTTTTCACTAGTGGCTTCTCTCGAGAAAAATAGGAAACGGTGGGTAAAAAATTACTGTTGGGCAATTGATAGAACCTCAAATAATTATGACGATATCCAGGCAATCATCATTATATAGGCATCACGTCCAACATTAGTAGACCGACTCCTGCCTGCATCTACTACTATTACTCCACACATCGACCGCTATCCAACATGCATCTAGTGTATTAAGTTCATGGAGAAACGGAGTAATGCAATAAGAATGATGAGATGATGTAGACAAGATCTATCTATGTAGAGATAGACCCCATCGTTTTATCCTTAGTAGCAACGATACATACGTGTCGTTTCCCTTTCTGTCACTAGGATCATGCACCATAAGATCGAACCCACTACAAAGCACCTCTTCCTATTGCAAGATAAATAGATCAAGTTGGCCAAACAAAACCCAAATATGGGAGAATAAATACGAGGCTATAAGCAATCATGCATAAAAGAGATCAAAGAAACTCAAATACTTTCATGGATATATAAAGATAGATCTGATCATAAACTCAAAGTTCATCGGATCCAAACAAACACACCACAAAAGAGTTACATCATATGGATCTTCAAGAGACCATCGTATTGAGAATCAAGAGAAAGAGATGAAGCCATCTAGATACTAACTACGGACCCGAAGGTCTACAAAGAACTACTCACGCATCATCGGAGAGGCACCAATGGAGGTGGTGAACCCCATCCGAGATGGTGTATAGATTGGATCTGGTGGTTCTGGACTCTACGGCGGCTGGATGAATATTTCATCGACTCTCATAGGGTTCTAGGATTTTTGGGTTTTTATAGAGCAAAGAGGTAGTCCGGGGGGCACCCGAGGTGGGCACAACCCTCCAAGGCGCGCCTGGGCCTCCTGGCGCGCCCTGGTGGGTTGTCCCCTCCTCGGGACTCCCGCAGGTGCAACCAGGGCCCAACATGTTCCTTTTGGTCCATAAAAAATCTCCATAAAGTTTCGTGGCATTTGGACTCCATCTGATATTGATTTTTTGCGATCGAAAAAACAAAGAAAAAACAGGAACTGGCACTTGGCACTATGTCAATAGGTTAGTACCAAGTAATGATATAGAATTACTATAAAATGATTATAAAACATCCAAGATTGATAATATAACAGCACGGAACAATAAAAAGTATAGATACATTGGAGGCGTATCACCTGCTCATCGGTGTTCTTGGTCGTTCTTCATGTTCTTCAACTCAAACAACATTTAATCTGAATAGGTCATGAACTTTGTGCGGTAGTAGTTTAGCATTCGTCTTCATCATCAGAGTAGCATCTTTCCATAGATAACCTCATCAGGGCATCAAAGCGTCCTACTGCCGTCACCTTAGGTTTATCTTTTACTGTCTTTTTCTGAACTGTGGTAGATCCAAAATTATTGCTCCAACTTGCAAAATCTGTTTGCCCAACACTTAGAAAGAAAAATTCACCGATCAATTTGAAATACCATAGCTGCCATGGAGGCTTACGCCGCAAATCAAGATCCTTCATGTAACACTAGGCCTTGTTTAAACCGCCACCATGCACTTCATAATTTGCATGACCCGGCAATACTTCTCCGGGTTAACCATGCTTGCTTATTCATCCGTATCATTTAGCTCTGCATAAGATACTTGTCTTTTAAACTCTGTCTGGTTTAATAATAGAATCCTTAATCTGGTAGGTACCATTAGTCCCCTTTTAAGCCGCCAATATGAATATATGCGTACTTCAATGTTCATTCTCTAGCTTAACCTGTTAGTTTGGTCAGCGCATATTTACCTTTTAATCAATGATCCGGCCTAATAACATGATTTTAAGCCGGTAATTTTTTTCTTTTAGGCCTTTTTCCTTGAAAATGGTCAAGACTGTCACCGCTTGCAACTGGGTCATTTCCCGGGTCACCGAGGAAGACCTGAACGAATATGTTCAGACTGGCGTCTTAGCCAAAAAAGATGTCATCCATTGGAGGGTTCCAGGTAATGAAACTCGTCCTGAGCCTAAGGATGGTGAAGTGATTGTCTTTACTGATCACATAAACCGGAGCTTCAGCCCCCCCACCTCGAAATTCTTCCACGTTGTGCTGCATTTTTCAAGCTCCATCTACAAGATATCGCACCCAACTCTGTTTCAAACATCTGCAACTTCCAAGTATTCTATGAGGTCTACCTTCAACAGGAGCCAACCGTAGAACTATTCAGGGAGTTCTACTACTTAAACCGGCAAAACGAGTTCACGGACGGGCCTAGCTTAGAGCTAGGCGGCATTTCTATACAGCACCGGAAAGAAGCCACCTTCCCATCTGCCACTCTTCCCAGTCACCCCAAGGACTGTAGCCAGGCTTGGTTTTACTGCCAAGATACTTCGCCAGAAGGGGAAAATCCCTTGCCGGGTTATCGCGCCAGCCGGCTTAGTAACAGACATCATCTTCCAAACCGTATCAGCACAGCAGAGCAGAAGAAATGCATGCCAGTTTTTGCAAAGATACGGGCCTTGATGGCCAACGGTTTGATCGGAATTGATCTAGTTCGATGCTGGGTCTCCTCGATAATCTTGCCTCTAAGCCGCCGGCCCGGCTTAATGTGCGAGTACATCGGTGAGTTAACAGATCCTCAGCATCACTGTCAGATCGAAGTGACTGATGAAGACGTCAACAATATAACCAAAAGCCTACTGAATGAGAGCTTGGAAGATTACAGTCAAGTCGGATTAAATCCTTTCTGTGTTCATAATAAACCGCTAGTTGTAAGCTTTTTATCAATGCTCACACTTTGAATCATATTTTTCCTTGTATCGCCTGTTCACACTCATTCAATTTGTGCAGGCCGATTCACCTTTTTGGGCCAAGAAGCTGCAGGATAAATCGGCCAAGAAGCCTCGGACGAAGAGCAAGGCTATCAAAAAGCCTGCTAAGAAGAAGACAAATCCTGCCGATTTATTCAATTTGGATGACAAAGATGATGATGACGAGTCAGAGGTAGAACTTGATTCCCTTGGCTCATTTTTTGTACATCTTATTGACAATGACTATTATCAAGATGAAGCAGAGGCCAGCCGTGTAGATGACGCAGAGGTAATTACTCTTTCCTCTGGTTCAGAACCTCTGCCAACACAGAAAACCCGACAAGAAAGCTGGAAAGTAAGATTTTCTCACCCCTTAGCTCACTTGGATCCCAACTTTCTTTTGAAGAAGCAGCAACATGAAGATCGTCGCACAACCTAGAATAGCAGCGGTGGAGTTTTATCCTTCGGCTTACTGAACACCCCAACATCTCGCAAATGTCGACCGAAGGTTTCAAATATTTTTGATTTATCGTATCCCAAGGCGGGTCTTTTTTGACAATCTCTTAACCCGTCCGATTCAAACTATCAGGGAACATCTCATTCTTCCTCCGGGGACTCAACGACAACTCAAATCCCGACCTTCAAGACTATGCCTGGGTAAGGGTGTACTCTATCATTCAAAACTTCATGCTTTGACAGATATGCTGACATCTTTGTATTTCTTATGTCCAGTGGTATGGCCAAGCCTAGCAAAAAGGCAAAACTAAAAAAACTGGCTGAAGATTCCAACCCTTCCGAGCCGGAAAAATAAATGCCAGAGGCCTCTCATCCAACTACTGAGGCTACCATTGATGAGCCACCACTAGAAGATCACAACGTCTCCATAGATCATATGGACATTGAAACGGTCATGCCTAAGCCGCCAAGTCCCATCAAGCCCACTGAAGAGAAAACTAATGATGTTGTCGTCACCGGGCTTGGTTACACAACGTCGGGTAATCCTACTACCTTATTCAAGCACAGCGCTAAGGAAGAATTTCCTGCTGCTGATAAAGGCAAGTGGAAGGTAGACTTGGAAAGCTGCGCTCAGTTCAGCGCCCAAGAGATCCACTCTGGTTACTTGAACTGTCTATATACCAGGCGTGATTTTGAAACCGGCTTGGTCAACTTGATGAAGAAGCGCTATGAGGTAATCCAGCAAAATCCTCCTCATAAATATATCTATATCAGCCGCCAAGTCTATAGAATATGATAGAATTGAATATACTGTAGACTTTCAAACAGTCACAAATAGATGAACATCATCACTAGTAGCCTCCAAGGGCCGGCTTAGACTATCAAGTTAAGTCGGGACTTCAATTAGAATAGTCAATTTTGCAGTTGTAGCCCCCAAGGGCCGGTTTAACCAGTATGAATAAACCGGGACTTATCGCCATGGCTAATACCAATATCCCGATATGTAGCCTTTATAAACCGGATCATATCATTTTGCCCAGGTCATCAGATAATTTTTATTGACAAGAGCGATAGGCATTAGCCCCCAGGTGCCAAGGAAAATACGTGTATTGTGCTTGGGACTTCAAAAATAATCATGATCATAATACCTTCCATGTTTGCTCATGTCACAGGCTGAACTAATTGAGAAGGATTCCCAAATCAACAATCTGAGGGCCAATATTAAAACTCAGCAATCTGAGACATCTAAGGCCAAGTCAGAACTGAAGACTACATTGGAGACCATTGAGCAGCTGAAACAGAACTTCAATGCTGACAAAACCGGCTTGGAGACTGAGAAGGCGGCTCTATTAAAGAGAGTAGAAGATGTCGAGGTAGCCCTTAAACCAGTGGCTGATGAATTGTCCAGCTTAAAATAGCAGATCAATAGCATGACTGCAGCCATCTTGGGTAAGTAGTAAAATGAACTTATTTACACTAGCAGTCATATCATAATCATCTCCCGGTTTATCAATAACTTTACTAATGCAGGCTCCCGAAGCGTCAAGTTGGGCTCTGATATGCGCATCAAGCTAAAGGCTGTCTACACTCTTGTAGAACAGTTATATACTGGCGCTCAATGGACAATTGTTGTTGCTATCCATAAAAAACATCCGCCCACTCTTATTAAGGAAACATTGGAGAGGCTATCAGTGTTGCTCCAGAGAATTGATGAGCTAAAGCGAGCATCTGCCAGAGCCAGCGCCCTGACTACCTTAAGCCGGGTAAAGGCGTGGCAAGCAGATCTTGATCCAGAAGACTTAGCCAATGGTTGCCCTAGTGTAAAAGAGGACGGGTCTCCCTTCAGCGCTGATGACTTTGCAGAAACAGTAAGAGCAATGCGTCCATTTGCAAGCAAACTAGATGAGGAGACCAATCTGTCTCAATACGAGGCGGCTTACGATGCAGAGAACAAGAAGATGAAGGTGCCGGTTCATCAAGAGGTGGATCTCATTCCACCGACGCGTAAGCACACCTTTGCCCCTGACATATATCCAACAACTCTTATTGATGATGAAGCTGTGTTTAGAGCTTTGACCGGTATCAACTGGTCTACGCCTGACTTCCAGCCAATGGATAATCAAGGAGCTGAAGAAGAAGAAGCACAAGATGATCTGGAGGCTTCAAACCGCCAACATTCATGAGCCAGCTTGCCAGTGATACTATGTCCCAAAAACACTTGTCCCTTTGGGCCACCAGATGCTTTGTAATAGGCTACTTAAACAATTCTGATCTATCATGCCATCGTGTGTGTTTTATTTGCATACGCTACCGATCCATCATTAAAAGATCTGAAACTTAAGCTGATTGATATCATCAATTATACAAACCCTGCTTATCAATTTTCCTACATGTAGACAGATAATAGGTGCCTTGGCAGTTTACCCCAGGGCGGGTCATAATACCCAATATAAAAGCAATTGATGACTAAATAGTCCAGAACTAGGGCCGGTTTATCAAAACCTCATATAATCACAAATAAATATCATACCTGTGATATTTTGTTCACACTGTCGGTTTATCGTACGTCGTGTAGTAAGGGTTACAACCGAAAGATTGAGAGCACAACGCCCTGTTCAATTTATTCATACCGCCGGCTCACAACGCCATATGCAGCAAGGGGTAACGTCCCACAACTTAGAGCCAGTACTCCAAGCACATAATCATCATACACCGGCGACTTAAAGTCCAAAACCAGGCCGGTTTACTAAAAACTTCGGTTAGATTCATATATGAACCATAAGGCAATTATGGCATTTATCAGTTTTAAACCATGTATCAACACAGCAGTAAAGATCAATCTCCAAAAAATAAAATAAAAACCAGAACAAACAGAAAACAAGGCATTCATAGGCTGCCAAGCCTGCATAACAAGCATTATTCAAGGGCCACACAATCCCTGAGTTAAACCTTAATTCAAACCCGTAAGCCGGAACTCACATGACCAATCACCGTTTTAACTTTGACAAACTCGGGGTCTTCTTAGAAGATTGATTGTCAAGAGTACGGTGAGTCATTCTAGGATTACCTGGTTGGAGTGGCACGCAAACAAAGGCAGGATAACCCGGATGTTTTGGTGAATACACCTCACGTCCAAGCCTGTTACAAGGGCCAATAAAGCTCTTGTTCATTAACAAAGAGCCCCCAAGTAATTTTTGATTCCAGGCGTATAAGACGGATTAGTTGGGTAGTCATAGCTATGCTCAATGAGAAGAAGCCCCCAAGTATTTGGTAATCATGGCGTACAAGCCGGATGAAGAGGGTAGTCATATCTATGCTCAATGAGCAGGAAGCCCCAAAGTGATCATATGAAGTGACAATAAAGACTCATTATTCTCATGAATGAAACGACAGAGGCCCTGAATTATCATGGATGCCCTCTTTATTATATTCATCATAATATATACATTGATAGAAATATGTACATCACAAGAGCCAGTGGCTCAAGTGTAATAAGGCCGAAGATGAGCAATATTCCACGGCCGGCGGGTCTCCTCCTCCGACGTGCGTGAGCCCTTGTGGTCTCGAACATTGATAAGATAGTATGACCCGTTGTTCAAATTTTTGCTGACCACAAAGGGTCCTTCCCAAAGTGGGGATAGCTTGTGCATATCAGTTTGATCATGGATAAGCCGGAGCACCAAATCACCTTCTTGAAAGGTTCTGGTTTTAACCCAGCGGCTGTGATAATGATGCAGATCTTGCTAGTAAATCACCAAACGAGCCGCCGCATGGTCACGCTCCTCATCCAATAGGTCAAGAGCATCCTGGCGTGCTTTTTCATTATCAGCTTCAATATAAGCCGCCACACGGGGTGAGTCATGATGAATGTCACTAGGGAGAACCGTCTCTGCTCCGTAAACCATGAAGAAAGGCGTGTAACCCGTAGATCTGTTGGGGGTAGTATTGATACTCCATAATACTGAGGGCAATTCCTCCACCCAACAACCCGGCGTCCTCTATAAAGGGACCACAAGCCGGGGCTTGATACCTCTCAAAATTTCTTGATTGGCTCTTTCAGCTTGGCTATTGGACTGGGGGTGATCCACTGAAGACACATCAGGACGAATATGCACTCATTGACAGAATTCTTTCATAGCACCCTTGGATAGATTAGTTCCACTATCAGTTATAATACTGTGAGGAAAGCAAAACCAGAAAATCACTTTTTTGATAAACTGAATCGTTGTTGCAGCGTCAAACTTACTGACCAGCTCTGCCTCAACCCACTTTGTGAATTTGTCAACTGCCACCAAAAGGTGGGTCTTTTATCTTTGGACCGCTTGAAAGGTCCAACCATATCCAGCCCCCAGATGGCAAACGACCAATAAAACCCATGACGGAAAGCCTTGGCTACAAGAGACTTAGAGCCGGCATGATGACCACAATCTCCTTCATGAATCTCTCGTAGAATCTCACGACCTTCTTCAGGAGAAACACAACGTTGAAATGCCCCTGTGACACTGCAATGATGCAAATCTCCGTTGACAATAGTCATTGACTTAGACCGCCGGGTTATCTGCCTGGCTAAAGTTTCATCTTCAAGTAACTATCCCCGGGTCATATAAGCCAAATATGGAACTGTCCAATTAGAAATAGCATGAAGAGCTACCACCAATTGTGTCTTCGGGTCAGGAATAGCAAGATCTTCCTCCGTAGGCAACTTGACTGAAGGGTTATGCAGAATATCAAGGAAAATGTTAGGTGGCACTGGCTTACGCTGGGACCCTAACCAGCTCAAAGCATCGGTCGCCTCATTCTTCCTGCAATCAACATGTTCCACTTGATAACCTTTGAAATGACCAGCAATAGCATCAACCTTGCGGCTATAAGCCTCCATGAGTGGGTCCTTAGAATCCGAAGTGCCTGAAACTTGCCGAGCCACCAGATCTGAGTCGCCAAAACACCTCACCAGGCTTAGATTCATCTCTTTAGCCATCCGAAGACCATGGAGTAAGGCTTCATACTCAGCTGCATTGCTGGTACAGGGGAACATCAACCTTAAAACATAACAAAATTTATCACCTCATGGGGAAGTCAAGACAACTCCAGCCCCTGAGCCCTCCAAATGTCTGGATCCATCAAAGTGAATAGTCCAATATGTGCTATCTGGCTTCTCCTCGGGCATCAGCAACTCAGTTCAATCGTTGATAAAATCCACCAGTGCTTGAGAGTTAATAGCCGTCCGAGGCATATACTTCAACCCATGGGGTCCGAGCTCAATGGCCCATTTGGCTACCCGAATTTTGGCCTCTCTATTTTGAATAATATCCCCTAAATGAGCAGAACTAACCACAGTGATAGGATGACCAAGGAAATATTGCTTGAGCTTTTGACTGGGCATGAACACCCCATATACCAGCTTCTGCCAATGTGGATATCTCCGCTTGGATTCAATGAGAACCTCACTGATGTAATACACTGGCCGCTGAACCGGATATTCCTTGCTTGGTTCTTTCCTTTCCACAACAATTGCCATGCTAACAGCTCGGCTATTGGCAGCCACATATAATAGTAAAGTCTCTTTATCAATAAGGGCAGCAAGGATCGGTGGCTCAGCTAACTATTTCTTCAAGGCTTCAAACGCCTGATCAGCAGCATCACTCGAGACAAAGTGATCTGTTTTCTTCATCATCTGGTACAGAGGGATAGCTTTTTCTCCCAATCGGCTTATGAACCGACTTAAGGCTGCAATATGACCCGCCAGATGCTGAACATCATTGATACATGCCGGTTTAGCCAATGAAGTAATAGCCTTGATCTTTTCCGGGTTAGCCTCAATGCCTCTTTCAGAAACCATAAAACCCTTGCCTGCTTGTACGCCAAAGACACATTTGGCCGGGTTAAGCATCATCTTGTAAACCCGGAGATTGTCAAAGGTCTCTTTCAAATCATCTATCAAGGTCTCTTTCTTCCTTGATTTCACCACAATATTGTCCACATAAGCATGAACATTGAGCCCAATCTGATCATGAAGGCAATTTTGCACACACCGCTGGTAAGTCGTCTGGGCACTCTTGAGCCCAAAAGGCATAGACACATAACAGAAGGCTCCAAAGGGAGTGATAAAGGCTGTCTTTTCCTGTTCCTTGTCTGCCATCTTGATCTGATGATACCCGGAATAAGCATCCAAAAAACTCAAACGCTCATAACCCGCCGTAGCGTTAATAATCCGATCAATACGAGGGTGAGAGAAAGGGTCAACCGGATAGGCCTTGTTAAGGTCTGTGTAATCCACAAACATGCACCAAGTACCATTTTTCTTAAGTACCAGCACCGGGTTAGACAACCATTCAGGATGAAACACTTCAACGATGAACGCAGCTGCCAAGACCCGGGCCACTTCTTCACCAATGGCCTTACGCCTCTCTTCATTGAAGCGACGAAGGAATTGCTTGACCGGTTTAAACTTCGGAGCAATATTGAGAGTGTGCTCAGCGAGTTCCCTCGGTACACCTGGCATGTCTGAAGGCTTCCATGCAAAGATGTCCCGGACGGATGAACTCGATGAGCGTGCTTTCCTATTTTGGATCCAGATTAGCACTAATGCTGAACTGCTTGGATGAATCGCCAGGAACAAAATCAACCAATTTAGTGTCATCCGCCGACTTAAATTTCAACAGAGGATCATGCTTTGTAGTTGGCTTCTTCAAAGGTGTCATATCCGCCAGATCAACATTGTCTTTGTAAAACTTCAACTCCTCAGTTGCACAAATAGACTCAGCATAAGCAGCATCGCCTTCGTCACATTCCAAGGCTATCTTCCAGTTGCCGTGTACAGTGATAGTGCCCTTGTAACCCGGCATCTTGAGCTGCAGATAAACATAACAAGGCCTCGCCATAAACTTGGCATAAGCCAACCGCCCAAACAAAGCATGATAAGGGCTCTTAATCTTAACCACCTCAAAGGTCAAAGTCTCAACTCTGGAATCATGATCACCGAAGGCCACTTCCAAAGCTATCTTGCCCACTAGATATGCTAATTTACCAGGCACCACACCATGAAAAACAGTGTTAGACAGCTTAAGATCCTTGTCAGTCAAACTCATACGACGAAAAGTTTCGTAGTAAAGGATATTGATGTTGCTGCCTCCATCCATGAGCACCTTAGTAAACTTGTACCCTCCAACCTGGGGTGCAACCACCAAAGCTAACTGACCCGGATTGTCAACCCGGGGGCTGGTGATCCCCGCCTCTCCAAAGAATAGGATGTTCCGACCATCTTAAGAAACGGGGAACCGTCGGCTCAACTGCGTTCACTGCCCTTTTATGAAGCTTCTGATCACGTTTGCATAAGCTCGTAGTGAACACATGATATTGTCCACTATTCAGCTGCTTCGGATTACTCTGATAGCCAGATTGCTGCTGCTGATTCCCTTGACAAGACTGTTGATCGAAACCACCTTGATTACCTTGGCCCTGGAAACCAGAATTTGAACCGCCACCACCAAAGCCAAGTCCGTGAGAGCCAGATCCTGAACCGCCATTCAGGCCATGATTATTAAGGAAAAAATGGAATTCCTATACTCCCTCATGATTTAGCAATCCTTCCACAAATGATTGGCCAGTTTTTCATGTGTACCATATTTTGGGCAAGGCTAGTTCATCATGGCTTCAAGGTTGAACTTTGGCCCGCCAAATTGGGCCGGCTTTCCTTTGCGACACTGATTATGATTCTGCATATTGGTGTTGGCCATGAAGTCTAAATTGTTCTCCGCCTTACGCTTGCCATTGCCACCATGACCTGCCGTGTTATGTTGTTGTCCCTTCACACTATCACTCTTCTTTCCCTTATGTGACGCCCCCAATTCAATCGTACACTAATCATACATGCAAATGTGTACGATCAAGATCAAGCACTCACGGGAAGATATCACAACACAACTCTAAACATAAATTAAAATAATACAAGCTTTATATGACAAGCCAGGGGCCTCGAGGGCTCGAATACATAAGCTCGAATAGACAAGAGTCAGTGGAAGCAACAATATCTGAGTACAGACATGAGTTAGACAAGTTTTCCTTAAGAAGGCGAGCACAAAAGCAACAACGATCGAAAGGGCAAGGCCTCCTGCCTGGGAGCCTCCTAACTACTCCTGGTCGTCAGCGGTCTCCACGTAGTAGTAGGCACCCTCGGGTTAGTAGTAAGCATCGGTGGTGGCATCTGGCTCCTGGACACCACCATCTGGTTGTAACATCCAGAAATAAAGGAAAAGGGGAAAAGGAGGGAGCAAAGCAACTGTGAGTACTCATCCAAAGTACTCGCAAGCAAGAATCTACACTACATGTGCAACATTATCAAAGGAAGGCTGTATATGTGGACAGGGCTGCAGAAATGCCAGAATAGAGGAGAAAGCCTAGTCCTATCAAAGACTAGCATCTTCGGCATCTTCAAGCATCATGCAACATCAGAAGGGATAAGAGTAGCATAAAGTAAAGTAATAGTAGTATTGTTATCAACCTCGGCCGGAGATCCTTCCTCGACTCCTTGCGAGAAAGCAATCCCAGAGCCATACTATTCATTTCTCTTCACAAGTATCCAGTTCTAGTTGTATCGATCGGGATACAACTCCAAGTATCCGTTACCATAGGACAGGTGATACGTCTCCAACGTATCTATAATTTTTGATTGTTCCATGCTATATTATATCCTATTATGGACATTATTGGGCTTTATTATACAATTTTATATTATTTTTGGGACTAACCTATTAACTAGAGACCCAGCCCAGAATTGCTGTTTTTTTGCCTATTTTAGGGTTTCGCAGAAAAAGAATATCAAACGGAGTCCAAACGGAATGAAACCTTCGGGAAGGTGATTTTTGGAACGAACATGATCCAGAGGACTTGGACCCTACGTCAAGCAATCAACCAGGAAGGCACGAGGTAAGGGGGCATGCCTACCCCCCCAAGCGCGCCCTCCAACCTTGTGGGGCCCATGTTGCTCCACCGACGTACTCCTTCCTCCTATATATACCTATGTACCCCAAAACTACCAGATCGGAGCCAAAACCCTAATTCCACCGCAGTAACTTTCTGTATCCATGAGATCCCATCTTGGGGCCTTTTTCGGAGCTCCTCCGAAGGGGGTATCGATCACAGAGGGCTTCTACATCAACACCATAGCCTCTCCGATGAAGTGTGAGTAGTTTACTTTAGAACTACGTGTCCATAGTTATTAGCTAGATGGCTTCTTCTCTCTTTTTGGATCTCAATACAAAGTTCTTCCCCTCTCTTGTGGAGATCTATTCGATGTAATCTTCTTTTGCGGTGTGTTTGTTGAGATCGATGAATTGTGGGTTTATGATCAAGTTTATCTATGAACAATATTTGAATCTTCTATGAATTCTTTTTTGTATGATTGGTTATCTTTGCAAGTCTCTTCGAATTATCGGTTTGGTTTGGCCTACTAGATTGATCTTTCTTGCAATGGGAGAAGTGCTTAGCTTTGGGTTCAATCTTGCGGTGTCCTTTCCCAGTGACAGTAGGGGCAGCAAGGCACATATTGTATCGTTGCCATTGAGGATAACAAGATGGGGTTTATATCATATCGCATGAGTTTATCCCTCTACATCATGTCATCTTGCTTAAAGCATTACTCTGTTCTCTTGAACTTAGTACTCTAGATGCATGCTGGATAGTGGTCGATGTGTGGAGTAATAGTAGTAGATGCAGGCAGGAGTCGGTCTACTTGTCTTGGACGTGATGCCTATATACATGATCATACCTAGATATTCTCATAACTATGCTCAATTCTGTCAATTGCTCAATAGTAATTTGTTCACCCACCATAATACTTATGCTCTCGAGAGAAGCCTCTAGTGAAATCTATGGCCCTTGGGTCTATTTTCCATCATATTAATCTTCCAATACTTAGTTATTTCCTTTGCCATTTATTTTACTTGCATCTTTATTTCTCTTTATCATAAAAATACCAAAAATATTATCTTATCATATCTATCAGATCTCATTCTCGTAGGTGACCGTGAAGGGATTGACAACCCCTTTATCGCGTTGGTTGCAAGGAGTTTATTTGTTTGTGTAGGTGTGAGGGACTCGTGCGTGCCTCCTACTGGATTGATACCTTGGTTCTTCCTACCTCTTGAGCACTGCATTGGTTTTCCCCGAAGAGGAAGGGATGATGCAGCAAAGTAGTGTAAGTATTTCCCTCAGTTTTTTAGAACCAAGGTATCAATCCAGTAGGAGGCTACGCGCGAGTCCCTCGCACCAGCACAAAACAAATAAATCCTCGCAACCAACGCGATAAGGGGTTGTCAATCCCCACACGGCCACTTATGAGAGTGAGATCTGATAGATAAGATAAGATAATATTTTTGGTATTTTTATGATAAAGATGCAAAGTAAAATAAAAGCAAAGTAAAAATCAAAGGAAATAACTAAGTATTGGAAGATTAATATGATGAAGATAGACCCGGGGGCCATAGGTTTCACTAGTGGCTTCTCTCAAGAGCATATGTATTTTACGATGGGTGCACGAATTACTGTTGAGCAATTGACAGAATTGAGCATAGTTATGAGAATATCTAGGTATGATCATGTATATAGGCATCATGTCCGAGACAAGTAGACCGACTCCTGCCTGCATCTACTACTATTACTCCACTCATCGACCGCTATCCAGCATGCATCTAGAGTATTAAGTTAATGAAAACAGAGTAACGCCTTAAGCAAGATGACATGATATAGAGGGATAAACTCATGCAATATGATGAAAACCCCATCTTGTTATCCTCGATGGCAACAATACAATACGTGCCTTGCTGCCCCTACTGTCACTGGGAAAGGACACCGCAAGATTGAACCCAAAGCTAAGCACTTCACCCATTCCAAGAAAGATCAATCTAGTAGGCCAAACCAAACTGATAATTTGAAGAGAGTTGCAAAGATAACCAATCATACATAAAAGAATTTAGAGAAGATTCAAATATTGTTCATAGATAGACTTGATCATAAACCCACAATTCATCGGTCTCAACAAACACACCGCAAAAAGAAGATTACATCGAATAGATCTCCACAAGAAATGGGGAGAACATTGTATTGAGATCCAAAAAGAGAGAAGAAGCCATCTAGCTAATAACTATGGACCCATAGGTCTGAGGTGAACTACTCACACTTCATCGGAGGGGCTATGGTGATGATGTAGAAGCCCTCCGTGATGGATACCCCCTCCGGCGGAGCTCTGGAACAGGCCCCAAGATGGGATCTCATGGATACAGAAAGTTGCGGCGGTGGAATTAGGATTTTGGCTCCGTATCTGATCGTTTGGGGGTACATAAGTATATATAGGAGGAAGGAGTACGTCTGTGGAGCAACAGGGGAGCCACGAGGGTGGAGGGCGCGCCTGGGGGGGTAGGCGCACCCCCCCTACCTCGTGGTATCCTCCCTTGTTTCTTGACGTAGGGTACAAGTCCCCTGGATCATGTTCGGTGAGAAAATCACGTTCCCGAAGGTTTCATTCCGTTTGGACTCTGTTTGATATTCCTTTTCTTCGGAACCCTAAAATAGGCAAAAAAACAGCAATTCTGGGCTGGGCCTCGGTTAATAGGTTAGTCCCAAAAATAATATAAAAGTGGATAATAAAGCCCAATAATGTTCCAAACAGTAGATAATATAGCATGGAGCAATCAAAAATTATAGATACATTGGAGACGTATCAGTTCGCAAAAACTAAGGGAAATTCCTACGCTGCTCTACTACATCACCCTTTCCTCTTCAAGGGAAAATCAATGCATTGCTCAAGAGGTAGCAAGAAGGATTTCTGGCACCGTTGTCGGGGAGTCTATGCAAAAGTCAACATACCAAGTACCAATCACAAACCCTTACCTCCCGCATTACATTATTTGCCATTTGCCTCTCGTTTTCCTCTCCTGCACTTCACCCTTGTTGTTTTATTCGCCCTCTCTCTCTCTCCATCCTCCCTCTCTTTCTCTATTCGCCTCTTTTTTCCCGTTTCTTGTTTGCTTGTGTGTCGGATTGCTTGCTTGTCAAGATGGCTCTTTTTAGATTTGGTGGTCTTCACCTTAAAAGGTTAGAAGAGATCGAAAGCAACGTCAGGAGTTTTATGGTCTTACAATTTGAGCATAATAATTTCTTTAGAAATGAGCTTAAAGAACAAAAAAGCTTTATAGGTTATACGAATAAAGAGCTCGATGATATGTCTAAAGAATTTGATGGTTTGAAATCTCAGATTGCTCATCTTGAGAAGTTAATAGCTGAAGTTCCGCATAAGCAAGCCACCTTAGTTAATAAGATGGCCGCTAAGACGGAATTTTTTTGGAAGACAAAGATGAAGATCTAAAAGTTATTTATGTGTCCCGACCTAGGCTTAATAGAGAGGTCAGCACGCTAGACTAAACCTATGCCCCAGGGGTCATGGGCCATCGCCCCGGGAACTCCTGCACGTTGCGAACATGGCCGGTGAGCAGACCTAGCTACCTCCTTCAAAAAGGCAGGTGCTTACCAGTCCAACTCGGCGTGCGCCGCTTAGTTGTTGACGTCTAATAAGCTTCAGCTGATGCATACGACGCAGAACGCCCATACAATGCCCATGTGATGGTTAGTGCTATCAGGCCAGAGGCCCCTCGGATCAAATATCCAAACCGTTAGT
Organism: Triticum aestivum; assembly: GCF_018294505.1. Classification (NCBI taxonomy): domain Eukaryota; kingdom Viridiplantae; phylum Streptophyta; class Magnoliopsida; order Poales; family Poaceae; genus Triticum; species Triticum aestivum. Next base: position 455,471,172 of record NC_057806.1, read on the forward strand.
GTGTTGGTAGTGTGGTCACGAGCAGAGACTCACGAAAGATGTGACTGCATTGCCCCGTCTCTAGTACTTGCGGCAAGGGATAAGAATGCCTAGCCATGCCTCATAAGTATCTCGCGGGCACCTTCCAGGTCAACCCGACTCCACATCACTCGCTATTAAGCTCGCGCGGGTACCCCTCAGGGCCAACCCATCTTTAGTAACATGGTTCAGTGTGAAGTCATAGTAACCATAGTAACTGTGTGTCTAACACCAAGGGGAAAACCCGAGGAATCACCCCCGGTGAATTCCACTTGATGTAATCATCAAGGAGATCGTAAGAGGATCCACCCTCGAGGTTCACACTTGAGGAGTTGCACGACAGAGCCGTATCGGAAGTGGTTAAGGAGGAAATCACCCTCGATGACCACGACCGGATAGCTACACTACAGAGATCTCATCAGGAGTGATGTATGAGGTTCCACCCTCGGCACTCGATGGTAACTCTGCAGAGTCGAGCAACAAAAGGGGAAAGTGATGTGCGGTGCCGAGGCCTGGTCTTCGATCCCGTTGATCGGGTCTTTAATGATGAAGCAGGGGCAGCAAGGACAAGGTGGGGGTCACTGATGGATCACTAACCAACCTATACTAAGCAGTTTAGGATAAGCAGGTAAGGTACAATGAGCAGGTTACAAAAGCAGGATATGCATCAGAATAGGAGCAAACAATAACAGTAGAAGAATCTAATGCAAGCATGAGATAATGGAATGGGCGATATCGGGATGATCAAAGGGGGGGCTTGCTTGGAAGCTCTGCTGAAAAGGAAGACGTGTCATCGACGAAGTAGTCGATCACAGGGGTGGCATCGGTCTCGGGGTCTACCGGAGAGAAGAGGGGGAAGAAACAATAAATATAAAGCAAAAATAGCATCACAAAGCATAACATGGCAATATGCTGTGTCGGGGTGTGACCTAACATATGGCTACACGATAAAGGTGAAGGGGGGAAAATCAGGAATGTTTTCCCGGTTCTGGACCTATGTCAGACAGATGACCGGAGGGGGAAAGTTCCATGTTCAGATAGTTAGAAGCATCTGACAGGAAAACGGATCGCGTATTCGAATTTGCCTCATCATTCTGAGCAACTTTCATATAGAAAACATTTTCATACGAGCTACGATTATTTTCTATGATTTTTCAAAGATTTAAACATTTTCTGGAATTAAGTAAATTAACAGAAAAGAAATACTACGTCAGCATGACATCACTGTGACGTCGGCAGTAAACAGGACGGCTGACCAGGTCAAACTGACTAGTGGGTCCCACCTGTCATAGAGAGTGGGGTAACAGGGGTTTATTTTAACTAAGTAGAGTTAAGTAGCTACTGGACCCCACCTGTCAGTGACTCATTAACTCACAAATTAAGTTTATTTGGAAAATGTTTTAATTTGACTAATTAAGCGGTGGGGCCCGCACGTCAGTGGCACACAAGGTGGGTGCCCAGTCACCAGTTGACTGGGTCAAAGCAGTCAATAGGACCCATCGGGCCCACACGTCAGCCTCACAAGGAAAGCCATGCGGCACCACGTCGAACGCAGGGCGATGGAGCGGCTCCGACGACCAAAGCAACAGCGGCACCTCGCCGGAGTTGGCCAGAGCCACGCTACAGGGGGCCTCCGGACTTGCGGCTTGGGACTACGGGGGCGGCCCGGCATCGCGCACACGATGGTGACGACGACCGGCGTCGGGGGCGACCGGGGCATCGCCGGTGTCGAGCAGAGGCGGCAGCGGGATTCGGGAGCGCGTCGGGAAAAGCCTACGGGGTGCCAAATCGACTGCGGCTGGTGGCTTTCGAACGAGCGTTCGATGCCGCATCCATCTATGGTGACGGCGCGGCCCATAACAGGCTGGAACGACGACGACGAGAGTCGGGGCGGACGCCGGCAATTGGCCGCGGTTGGAGACGAAGCTAGAGGGTTCGGCTAGTGGCGCAGTGGGGCACGTTTGAACCGCGGGGATACGCTGAGCACATTCCCGTGCTCGGACGGCCATGGCTTCGACGGAAGCAATGACGATGAGCGGCATGGCGGAGCTGAGCTCGGCCGTCCATGGCGGTGACGTTATGCGCAACAGAACAAGGAGGGGCAGGGGAGAACGTGTGGTGCTCACCGTGCGGGCGCAAGGAGGCCCCGTGAGTGAACATGAGCGCAGAGGGAGGCCTGTGGCTCCGGTGATCGCCGGTGACCACCGAGAAGGGGAAGAGGGCGATGCCGACGTCGCTGACCTCCCCGGCTCCAGTTGATGGAAGAGGATGATGAAGCGGAGGACGGCGCAGCTCCCAAGCTCGGTTGTCGGGCCCGGGGGCGCTGGTGGCCGCGGGGACGAGCGGTGGACGGCAGCGGGGTGAAGTGACCAGGGTGGATTTGGAGGGGAGAGAGCGCGGGTGAGAGAGAGAGGGGACGAGGGGGGCAGGTGAGTGGGGAGTGGGAGAGGGGATCGAGGGGGCTCGGCATGCCTTATCCCCTCATCGGAGCCGGCAAGGGGGGTCCGGTGGAGACGCGCGCGCGCGGTCGCTCGCACAATGGGGAGGGGGAAGAAGACAAGGGGGTAAGGTGGGTCGGGCCAGTGTAATGAGCTAAGGCCCAGGGGCAGGGGAGGCTTTCTCTCTCTCCTTCTTTTCCTTTTCTCCTTTCTTTGTTTTTCTTTTTCCAGCAGCTTTTGCATTTTCCTTTTAGCCAAAATGACATTGTAAAATTATGCCGCTGGCCAAAACAATTTCAAAGAACCAATGTGCACTGCCACAATATTGTGAGGCTTTTGAAAAGTTTGCCACTTTTATAAATTGAAAAGGCATTTAATCTATTGCTTTAGCCATTGCTTTAATTGGTTTAGGCCATTTAAACACCTTGCAAAAATGTTGGTTCACCACCAATATTAACAATTGATTATTTGCCACAAGATGAACATTTTAGATTTCATGTCTGACAAATATGAATTTTTGACTTTAGATTAGAGTTGAATTTGAACTGTTATTTGGATCAAGTGAAGATTAGCAACAGTAATGTGATGACATGGCACCATTAACAGGGGATTATTGTAGCATGACACTAGGGGTGTTACACCTTACCCGCCTTTTCTTCATCAGAGTCGGGGTCCTTGGTACTATCAGAATCGACATATTTGACGAGAGCCGCCATGAGCTCCCCCATGTCATTATAGTGGCGCTTAAGCCGCCCCAATTTCTTCTTAAGGGGGAGAAAACGACAATTCTTCTCCAACATCAGGACCGCTGAACCGACATTGATACTATCTGATGAGTGTATGACAGCTAAGATCCGGCGTACCCGATTGGTTGTCGACTCGCCTTCACCTTGGACACAGGAATCCAAATCCAAGATCGATAGAGGCTGCTTGCATGTGTCTTTAAATTTTTGGATGAAACGGGCTTTCAACTCTGCCCATGACCTTATGGAGTTAGTGGGCAATCCTTTCAACCAAGTACGAGCCGGCCCATCCAACATCATGATGAAGTACTTAGCACATGCAGCATCACTAACATCCAACATCTCCATGGCCATCTCATAACTCTCAATCCAAGCTTCAGGGGGCTGATCTACTGTGTAATTAGGTACCTTAAGAGGACCCTTGAAATCCTTAGGCAAACGCTCATTGCACAGAGTCGGTGCTAAACACGGCACACCCATGGCTCTAGAGGTCACCCCAGCCTCCACAGATGTTGATGGATAAACTGGAGGTTGCTATTGAGCCACTAGCTGAGTCACCAGCTCCACCTCCTGACGCGCTCTGCCCTGATCCACCAAAGTCTAAGCATCAACACCATCGCGCATCGGGTCATGCCCACGAGGCTGGTTACGGAGCTGTTCACTACTTGAAACTGCGGGCGACTCAATATGCCTGCTATAACTCCGGCTTGGATGAGGGGTTGAATGAATTCGTTCACGGCTATACGAATAAGCCGCTTGTTCAGCCACAGCCGTCTGAAGAAGTTCTCTGACCCTCCGCATCTCTATCGCAGCTGGAGACTCGCCTTCAACTGGAAGAGCCGCCAATCGTGATGCCGCGGCGATCATATTATCGAGAGGATTAGAATAATGACCCGACGGTGTCGGCACGTGCTGAGGCGGAATCATATCCAAATGAGGCGGGTCCATAGCGTGTGGTTGAACCGGCGCTCCAGTCACGGGCGCCTCAATCACCCGGTTCACCATCGGCGGGTTACTGGTCCCTGCCCCGGTGTGTTGAAAAGGTTTCTTGCATCATACTCCAGAGGTAAATGACTCTGGTGTCTCCTTCTCATGACCTCATTGGAAGCATTTTGATCCAAGGTGAGCCGGAAAGAATCTGCCTGAGTCCGTTGCACCTGGGCATCCAAAGGAGCTCGCTCCGTGGCCATCCTAGCGTTCTCAGCAGCAAGCTGTTCCTTGGCTTGGGCTATCTCATCTCGTAATTTTGTAACATCCACCTTATGTTGTTCCTGAGTCTCCGGGGTCACTTCTACCCCCATCAAAGTCGACAGAGCCTCCAACAACTCTGTCATAACCTGAGCCGGTGGGCGTGCGGAGCCGCTAGCCCCAGCCATCGCCGCAGCCGTCGAGCTGGAGGTCATAGCCGCGGCGGTCGATGAGCCGAGCGCTGGCTGTGTACTGGCCATGAAGATCGCAACCCTGTTCGGCGGCTCATAGGGGTCCGAATACTGTCGCCATCGGAACAGCTCCCAAGCCGGTCGCCTTGCACTTGATACATTGAAATTGAATTGGTCTCGCCTATGGAAGATCCACCATCGGAGTGGATGGCCGTCTCACCACCAGACACAGATGCTTCCTCAAGTTCCGCCCCATGGATGAAACCAACAAAGGCGTGTTTTACGGTGGGCTGAACCCGGGAGGGTCATGCACGCTGAGCCGTCTCGATGATGTCGATGCAGGTGTCCGGCTCAGGGCCCCATTCACCAATCTTGTCGATGAAGATGTGGATTCCACCGAAGGGGACCCGGTACCCGTACTCAACTGAGACGGCCTCGGGGCCCCAGCCAACGTCGTCGATGTAGAGCTTGCCGCAATGACTTTTGGTCATCTGGCTCACAGCGTATCTCTTGATCCCTAAGAAGCTGCCCTTCAAAATCTCGAAACCATCGTGCGTTGGCCCCACGGTGGGCACGAATTGTCGTGGACTTGACACGACAGATGTCCTAGCAGAAGGACTTAATCGTGCAGCCATCGCAACTAGGTTAGCTTAAAGGGGTTAATCGGGACAAACGACACAGAGAGTTTATACTGGTTCGGCCCCTTGCAGTCAAGGTAAAGGCCTACTCCAGTTGTGGTTGCATTGCTTGGGTTTTGATTACCAGGAAGCGGATACGCTTGACCTAGTTCTCAATCTCTTGTTTCTTTTTCTTAAACCGACGTCGGGTCGTCCCTTCATATACACAGGTTGACGCTCGGCGGCTCACAGAGTCCCGACCGGCTCATACACAACGTGTCCGGCTCGGTGACTAACTAATCTTGCCTTACAATACATGTTATACATGTGTGGCGGTTCATCCTCTTGGGCCTCAAGTTGCCTCTGGGTCTTGGGCCGTCAATGGGCTTGTATGAGCCGCCATCTTCATTGGTAAATCTCCAGTGGTATGACCCGGCCCCTCCTGGGTGGTTCATACTCAGTAGTTATATCCCCAACAACAGGCAAGAACCCTTTCTTTGACTGATCCATTTTGAACTGCTTCAAAGCTTTATCATGGTATTGCTTTGTGAAAGTCCTATTAAGTGTCTTGATCTATCTCTATAGATCTTGATGCCTAATATATAAGCAGCTTCACCGAGGTCTTTCATTGAAAAACGTTTACTCAAGTATCCTTTTATGCTATCTAGAAATTCTATATCATTTCCAATCAACAATATGCCATCCACATATAATATTAGAAATGCTACACAGCTCCCACTCACTTTCTTGTAAATACAGGCTTCTCCAAAACTTTGTATAGAATCATATGCTTTGATCACCTCATCAAAGTGTATATTCCAACTCTGAGATGCTTGAACCAGTCCATAAATGGATCACTGGAGCTTGCACACTTTGTTAGCACCTTTAGGATTGACAAAACCTTCTGGTTGCATCATATACAGCTCTTCTTTAAGAAATCCATTAAGGAATGCAGTTTTTGACGTCCATTTGCCAGATTTCATAATCATAAAATGTGGCAGTTGCTAATATGATTCAGACAGATTTAAGCATCGCTACGGGTGAGAAGGTCTCATTATAGTCAACTCCTTGAACTTGTCGAAAACTTTTCGCAACAAGTCAAGCTTTGTAGATAGTAACATTACCATCAGCATCAGTCTTCTTCTTGAAGATCCATTTATTCTCTATGGCTCGCGATCATAGCGCAAGTCAACCGAAGTCCATACTTTGTTCTCATACATGGATCCTATCTCAGATTTCATGGCCTCAAGCCATTTTGCGGAATCTGGGCTCATCATCGCTTCCTCATAGTTCATAGGTTCGTCATGGTCTAGTAACATGACCTCCAGAATTGGATTACCATACCACTCTAGTGCGGAACGAGCTTTGGTTAACCTACGAGGTTCGGAAGTAACTTGATCCGAAGTTTCATGATCATTATCATTAGCTTCCTCTCTAGTTGGTGTAGGCATCATGGGAACGGTTTTCTGTGATGAGCTACTTTCCAATTCGAGAGAAGGTACAATTACCTCATCAAGTTCTACTTTCCTCCCACTCACTTGTTTCGAGAGAAACTCCTTCCCTAGAAAGGATCCATTCTTAGCAACAAGAATCTTGCCTTCGGATCTGTGATAGAAGGTGTACCCAACAGTTTCTTTTGGGTATCCTATAAAGACGCACTTCTCTGATTTGTTTTCGAGTTTATTAGGCTGAAGCTTTTTCACATGAGCATCGCAGTCCCAAACTTTAAGAAATGACAGCTTAGGTTTCTTGCCAAACCATAGTTCATATGATGTTGTCTCAACGGATTTAGATGGTGCCCTATTTAACGTGAATGCAGCTGTCTCTAATGCATAACCCCAAAATGATAGTGGTAAATCGGTAAAAGACATCATAGCTCGCACTATATCTAATAAAGTACGGCTACGACATTCGGACACACCATTACGCTGTGGTGTTCCAGGTGGCGTGAGTTGCGAAACTATTCCACATTGTTTTAAATGAAGGCCAAACTGGTAACTCAAATATTCTCCTCCGCAATCAGATTGTAGAAACTTCATTTTCTTGTTAGGATGATTCTCCACTTCACTCTGAAATTCTTTGAACTTTTCAAATGTTTCAGACTTGTGTTTCATTAGGTAGATATACCCATATCTTTTTAAATCATCTGTGAAGGTCAAAAAATAATGATACCCGCCGTGAGCCTCAACACTCATTAGACCGAATACATCGGTATGTATTATTTCCAATAAGTCATTGGTTTGCTCCATTATTCCGGAGAATGGAGTTTTAGTCATCTTGCCCATGAGGCATGGTTCGCAAGTATCAAATGACTCATAATCAAGTGATTTCAAAAGTCCATTTGCATGGAGTTTCTTCATGTGCTTTACACCAATATGACCTAAACGGCAGTGCCACAAATATGTTGCACTATCAATATCAACTTTGCATCTTTTGGCATCAATATTATGAATATGTGTATCACTATGATCGAGATTCAATAAACCATTTACATTGGGTGTATGACCATAAAAGGTTTTATTCATGTAAACAGAACAACAATTATTCTCTGACTTAAATGAATAACCGTATTGCAATAAACATGATCTAATCATATTAATGCTCAACGCAAACACCAAATAACATTTATTTAGGAGCAATTCTAATCCCAAAGGTAGAGGGAGTGTGCAATGGTGATCGTATCAACATTGGAATTACTTCCAACACACATCGTCACCTCGTCCTTAACTAGTCTTTGTTTATTTTGCAACTCCTGTTTCGAGTTACTACTCTTAGCAACTGAACCAGTATCAAATACTGAGGGGTTGCTATAAACACTAGTAAAGTACACATCAATAACATGTATATCAAATATACCTTTGTTCACTTTGCCATCCTTCTTATCCGCCAAGTATCTAGGGAAGTTCCACTTCCAGTGACCATTTCCTTTGTAGTAGAAGCACTCAGTTTCAGGCTTGGGTCTAGGTTTGGGCTTCTTCATGGGAGTGGCAACTTTCTTGCCATTCTTTTTGAAGTTTCCTTTTCTTTCCCTTGCCCTTTTTCTTGAAACTACTAGTCTCATTAATCATCAACACTTGATGTTATTTCTTCATTTCGACCTTCGCTGATTTCAGCATCGTGAAGAGCTTGGGAATCATTTTCGTCATCCCTTGCATATTATAGTTCATCACGAAGTTCTCTAGTAACTTGGTGATAGTGACTAGAGAACTCTGTCAATCACTATCTTATCTAGAAGATTAACTCCCACTTGATTCAAGCGAGTGTAGTACCCAGACATTCTGAGCACATGCTCACTAGCTGAGCTATTCTCCTCCATCTTGTAGTCAAAGTGCTTGTAAGAGGTCTCATACCTCTTAACATGGGCATGAGTCTGAAATATCATTTTTCTGCACATCTCATATGCTCCATGGAATTCAAAACATGGTTCTAAGCCGTAAAGCATGGTGCACTAAACTATCAAGTAATCATCATACTGAACTTTTAAAACGTTCGTAACATCTGCATCTGCTCATGGAACAGGTTCATCACCTGGTGGTGCATTAAGGACCTAATTCTTCTGTGCGGCAATGAGGATAATCCTCAGATCACGGACCCAGTCCGTATCATTGCTACTATCATCTTTCAACTTAGTTTTCTCTAGGAACATATCAAAAATAAAACAGGGAAGCTATACACGAGCTATTGATCTACAACATAGATATGCAAATACTATCAGGAATAAGTTCATGATAAATTAAGTTCAATTAATCATATTAATTAAGAACTCCCACTTAGATAGACATCCCTCGAGTCATCTAAATGATCACGTGATCCAAATCAACTAAATCATGTCCGATCATCACGTGACATGGAGTAGTCTTCAATGGTGAACATCTTTATGTGGATCATATCTACTATATGATTCACGTTAGACCTTTCCATCTCCAGTGTTCCAAGGCCAGGTCTGTACATGCTTGGCTCGTCAAGTTTAACCTGAGTATTCCGCATGTGCAAAACTGTCTTGCACCCGTTGTATGTGAACATAGAGCTTATCACACCCGATCATCACGTGGTGTCTTAGCACGATGAACTGTCGCAATGGTGCATACTCGGGGAGAACACTTATACCTTGAAATTTTAGTGAGGGATCATCTTATAATGCTACTGCCACACTAAGAAAAATAAGATGCATAAAAGATAAACATCACATGCAATCAAAATATGTGACATGATATGGCCATCATCATTTTGTGCCTTTGATATCCATCTCCAAAGCACTATCATGATCTCCTTCGTCACCGGCTTGACACCTTGATCTCCATCGTAGCATCGTGGTCGACTCGCCAACTATTGCTTCTACAAGTATCGCCAACGCATAGTGATAAAGTAAAGCAATTACATGGCATTTGCATTTCATTCAATAAAGAGACAACCATAAGGCTCCTACCAGTTGCCGATAACTTTTACAAAACATGATCATTTCATACAATAATGTATATCACATCATGTCTTCACCATACCACATCACAACATGCCCTGCAAGAGCAAGTTAGACGTCCTCTACTTTGTTGTTACAAGTTTTACGTGGCTGCTACAGGCTTCTAGCAAGAACTGTTCTTACCTACGCATCAAAACCACAATGGTGATTTATAAAGTTTGTTGTTTTAACCTTCAACAAGGACCGGCCGTAGTCAAATTCGAGTCAACTAAAGTTGGAGAAACACACACCCGCCAGCCACCTTTATGCAAAACTAGTTGCATGCCTGTCTGGTCTCATGAACGTGGTCATGTAAGGTTGGTCCGGGCCGCTTCATCCAACAATACCACTGAATCAAAATAAGACGTTGGTGGTAAGCAGTATGACTATCACCGCCCATAACTCGTTGTGCTCTACTTGTGCATATCATCTACGCATGGACCTGGCTCGGATGGCTCGGATGCCACTATTGGGGAACGTAGTATGCAATTTCAAAAAAAATCCTATGCTCACGCAAGATCTATCTTGGAGATGCATAGCAAAAAGAGGGGGAGAGTGTGTGCACGTACCCTCGTAGACCGAAAACGGAAGCGTTAGCTTAACGCGGTTGATGTAGTCAAACGTCTTCTCGATCCAACCGACCAAGCACCGAACGTACGGCACCTCCGAGTTCTACACACGTTTTGCTCGATGACATCCCTCGAACTCTTGATCTAGCAAAGTGTCGAGGGAGAGTTCCGTCAGCACGACGGCATGGTGACGGTGATTGTGAAGTGATCCGCGCAGGGCTTCGACTAAGCACTACGTGAATATGACCGGAGGCGTAAACTGTGGAGGGGGGCGCCGCACACGGCTTGGAACAATTGATGTGTGTTAGAGGAGCCCCCACTCCCGTATATAAAGGAGGGAGAGGGGAGGAGGCCGGCCCTAGGCGCACCCCAAGTAGGAGGAGTCCTACTTGGGCTCCTAGTAGGATTCGCCCCCTTCCTTTTATCGGAGGGGGAAAGGGGGAAGGGGAGAGAGAGGGAGAAGGAAAGGGGGCACCGCCCCCTCCCCTAGTCCAATTTGGACTCCTCCCTTGTGGGGGGCACCACCCCTATGTGGGCTGGTGTGCCTCCCTCCTATGGCCCATATCTTCCCCCGGGGGGTTCCGGTAACCCCCCCCCCGGTACTCCAATATGTACTCGATACATTCCAAAACACTTACGGTGTCCGGATACTGTCGTCCTATATATCAATCTTTACCTCTCGACCATTTAAAGACTCCTCGTCATGTCCGTGATCTCATCCGGGACTCCGAACAACATTCGGTCACCAAATCACATAACTCAAATAATACAAGAACAATAAGTGTGCGGACCCTACGGGTTTGAGAACTATGTAGACATGACCGAGACACCTCTCCGATCAATAACCAATAGTGGAACCTGGATGCTCATATTGGTTCCTACATATTCTACGAATATCTTTATTGGTCAAACCGTAATGACAACATATGTAATTCCCTTTGTCATCGGTATGTTACTTGCCCAAGATTTGATCGTCGGTATCTTCATACATAGTTCAATCTCATTATCGGAAAGTCTCTTTACTCGTTCCGTAATACATCATCCCATAACTAACTCATTAGTCACATTGCTTGCAAGGCTTATCATAATGTGTATTACCGAGAGGGCCTAGAGATACCTCTCCGATACTCAGAGTGACAAATCCTAATCTCGATCTATGCCAACCCAACAAACACCTTCAGAGATACCTGTAGAGCATCTTTATAATCACCCAGTTACATTATGATGTTTGATAACACACAAGGTATTCCTTCGGTATCTGGAAGTTGCATAATCTCATAGTAAAGGAATATGTATATGACATGAAGAAAGCAATAGCAATAAAACTTAATGATTATTATGATAAGCTAACTGATGGGTCTTGTCCATCACATCATTCTCCTAATGATGTGATCCCGTTCATCAAATGACAACACAAGTCCATGGTTAGGAAACTTAACCATCTTTGATTAACGAGCTAGTCTAGTAGAGGCTTACTAGGGACACGGTGTTTTGTCTATGTATCCACACATGTATCAAGTTTCCGGTTAATACAATTCTAGCATGAATAATAAACATTTATCATGATATAATGAAATATTTAAATAACAACTTTATTATTGCCTCTAGGGCATACTAGTAAATGGCATGTGTGATGCACGTCTAGAGATAGTTATTAACACACATACATGTGGGTAATTTGAAGTAGTATCATGATTTGAACTACCATAGATAGATTCATGCAATTCATCAGCTAATTAATCATGAATTGTAAAACTATACATGATTTAATAGTATATCTGTGTCATAGTGAATTTACACAATTTTGAATAAGATGAGAAAAAAGGATAGCAGGTTCGTCCTCAAACGTTTGTCTTAATAAAGTTTAAGACAGATTAGACTGAGAAATGGAAAGAGTACAATTTGCAAGTTTTTTATCATTAGAAAAAAAAATTAAACATTAATTATGTATGTTTTGCAGATAAGATTTTTTCACACAATTTATTGACAAAACAAAAAAACAAAGGTAATAATATTTAATATTTTTAAGAGAAAGTAAAGGCTACTAAGTTGTAACATATACTCCATCCATTCCCAAATATAATCTTTCTAGAGATTCCAACAAGTGACCACATACGGAGCAAAATGAGTGAATCTACACTCTAAAATATGTCTACATACATTTGTATGTTGTAGTCCATTTGAAATGTCTAAAAAGACTTATACTGTATTTAGGAGCGGAGGGAGTATTATATTTTCACTTTGCTTGCCATTATTTAATCTATTTCAGCTTGTGCGCTTATTCCCAGGCTACACCATCACATATTTTTTTTCTCTCATCATGATGCGTACTTGCTATAGTTGCTAGTACTCCTAGTGCCACTCTACTCTACTGTTACATGCATCACGGGAGTGTGCTAGAAATTTCTCGATAGTAGGAGGCCCAAAGAAAGAAAGGAGAATCACATGCATATTCTAGAAACTACTACTACATCTGAGAGAGTGGCAGGCTGGCAGCATAGGGAGAAGGAGCAGTGAATCCCTGCAATGTTGGCCGTCGGATTGGCATATCCAACGGTCCATATGCAGCCACGTAGACCTATAACACAAGCCATTGAATTTGAGACCTCTGATTACAAAGATCCAACGGTCAATATGAATTGCTACTCGTATTGTCACAGCCCTAGAATATTGTTTGTAAATAGTTGCATCTTCATCCAGGCATCATATTTAAATTTCTGAAACTTGAACTGAGGAATTTTGGAAGCCTCAAAAACCTAAATAAAAGAGGGGCAAAGAACCCTGGAAAATGCATTCAATGTTTTCAAAATGGCCTTAAATAATGTTGGTTATATTTTGGCAAGGGTTTTGCACCAAACCAAAAATAATGAACATTTTTGAGGAATATTTTGAGCACTGAATTTAAATCATTACTTTATTTGCATTTGGAACTATATTCATAACTTGTATAGAATATATTTCCAAATACCCTGAAACATTTTATGTGCTTTTGGAAAAATCCATTAAGCAGCATAAATATTTTCAGAGGAGTTTTTGGCATTGTTTGAATTATTTTTAAATTCAAAACAGTGGCAAAACAGATTAAATAAAAGAAAACAGAACTGAAATAGAAATAAAAGACAGAGGAGAGGAAACCTACCTGGGCCACTTACTCGCAGCCTACCTGGCGCCACCAACCGGCCCAGCCGGCCCAGCCCATCTCCACCCCCCCCCTGTCGCCTTCCTCCTCGCGCCAGTAGGCGCAGGCGCGTGGCCGGAGCGCGCGGGCACACGCCTAGGCCACCTCCTGCCTCTCTGCCTGTCTCCCCGTCGCCCTGAGGATGCCACGCACCCCCCTGGACCGCTCTCACTCTCCCCCATTCCTTCTTCTCTCTTCTCTGGCCCTCTCACTCGCGCGACCGAGCACGCTCACCGCCGCCGCTCGCTGCTGTCATGGCCACAGCCACTGCCCCGCCTTGCCGTTGCGCTCCCGAGCTCCGCCAGTCCTCCCTCGTCCTCCCCGTCGTCTCACGCGACCAGAAGAGCCCCTGGATGCCGCCAGCCTCGCCGTTCCCCTCCTCGGCCACCGAGGATCGCCGTCGTCAAATTCGTCGCCGTTCGGCCCTCCCTGAGCCCGCCGTCCACCTCTACGGGATCCACGTGAGCTCCTCCGTCGTTTCCCCCTCTCCCCTGACTCGTTTTCTTCCTCTAACACTGATATCCACCGGAGCCGAGAGCTCTTCGCCGCCGGCCATGTCGCCGCCGTAGCCACCGTTGCCTAGAGCTGCAACCGAGCACGCGGCCGTGCTCAGTGCAACCCCAGGAGGTCGTAACACCCCCCTTTGCCTCCTGCCGAGCTCCCTAACACCGACTCCGAGCTCGCCCGAGCTCCGGCCGCCGCCGAGGTCGACGCCGTGCTCAACTCCGGCCACCTCGCGGCCTCCCGTCCGTTCCTTTGGATGCGGAGGAGCAAGAGCTTCTCCCTAGTGCCTTCAGCGCGCCAAACCACCGCTCGTAGCGCCAAACCCGCCACCACCCGAACTCCGGCCGCCGTCGTCGTCATGATTGCCGTCGCCTCCGGCCACCCTAGCTTCTCCCGTTGGCCCTGTTAGATGCGCGCGAGCCTGGGCATCCCGTAGAGCCCCTCCGCCGCTCTTTTGGTCATCGGAGGGCGAATCCCGACGCTCTCCGCCGTCCCTGGCCTCGCCGGCGACGAGCCTCGGGTCAACTCCGGCGAGTTTGACCCGGGTTTGACCCTCCCCTCTCTCTCACTGACGTGTGGGCCCCAGGCCATTAACTAAACCTAATTAGCCACTAACACTGACCAGTGGGCCCCGACCCCCCCTAATCCTTTAATTAAGAAGATAACCCCTGTTAACTAACTGTGACGCTGACATATGGGTCCCACAGGCCAGTTTGACCTGGACGGCGCCCGTTGACCTGCTGACGTTAGCATGAGGTCATGCTGACGCAATAATTCCTTTCTGGAATTAAAATAAATTAGGAAATGATTTATAATTCCAGAAAATTGTATAAACTTCAATAAATCATAGAAAATTAACCGTAACTCCAAATTAAATAATTTATATATGAAAAATTATCAGAAAAATTCAAGGAATCCATCTGTACCATTTTCATGCATGTTAGAACAACTTATAGCTGCTGTTTAGCACAAATCAATTAAATGGCATTTGAATAATCACATATGGAGTTTGAATTTGAATCTTGGATTCAAACCAACTTCATTTAATCTGGTTTTAGTTGCATTAGCTCAAAACACATACATATTGCCATGTCATGAGCATGCATCATATTGTGCATTGCATTGATTGTATTTCTTCGTTGTTGCTGGTATCTGTTCCCTCCCGGTAGACGATGTTCCGACGTTGTGATCGTTGACACTGATGAAGACTCAATGTTATCTTCAGAAGTGCCAGGCAAGCAAAACCCCCTTGTTCATTCCGATAAAATCCTACTCTCTCGCTCCTGCTCTCTTTTACTGCATTAGGACAACAACGATTCATCTGTTACTTGTTGCGGTAGTTGAACCCCTTTATCCTTTGCATGACCTGTCATTGCCACAGTAAATAGATGAAACCCACTAGCATGAGTAGGAGTTGTTTGAGCCCTGTTGTGCCTACTCATTCATGCTTGTTTGTCATGCCTGCTACTGCTTAGAGTTGAGTCAGGTCTGATTCATCGAGGATGAATCAGAGGCGTGTGAACATGTCCTACTGTGTGTGAGCTAAGTGTATGAACACGATTTGGTAAAAGGTAGCGGTGAGAGGCCATGTAGGAGTACATGGTGGGTTGTCTCATTGCAGCCGTCCTCAGGAACTGAGTTCTGTGTTTGTGATCCATGATTCAGCTACTACCACGCATTGGGCCCGAAACCAATGGACCCTCTCGGCTTCTTGATCACCCTTGTCCTCTGTCCAGGAGTTGCAAGTAGTTTCTGGTGTTTGTAGTATGCTGGAGGCCGTGCGCAGCGCTGACCGTAGGGGTGGGCTGTGATGCGGTAGGCACGTGGCACGGTGTACCGGGCGCCCGTTTGGTGTCTCGGGAACCCTGTTCACATCGTTTGGGGCTGTGAGCGAAACTCCGGCCGGATCTCCTCATGGATGGAACCCGAATAGGCGATAAACCTGGACTAGAGACTTGAGTGTTTAGGTAGGCCGTGGCCGACACCCACGTTGGGCTTCCGCTTGAAGGTTGCCGAGTACATGTCGTGTAAACGGCGGTAAGTGGTGAGAGCGTGTGTGAAGAAGTACACCCCTGCAGGGTTAATATGATCTATTCGAATAGCCGTGTCCGCGGAAAAGGACTTCTGGGTTGCTTATATCAGTTCATAGACAAGTGAAAGTGGATACTCTAAAATACGCAAGATAAGCGTGAGTGCTATGGATGGCGTTCTCGTAGGGAGACGGGAGCGGATCCATAGTGGTGTATTGATATGGTGAATATGTGGACTCGTGTGCGCCACCTCAAAAGAGTTACTTGCAGTCGTAGTTCAGGATAGCCACCGAGTCAAAGCTGGCTTGCTGCAGTCAAACTCCACCATCCCCTTTGTTGATAATGATGCATATGTAGATAGTTCTGATGTAAGTCTTGCTGGGTACATTTGTACTCATGTTTGCCTATTTTATGTTTTTGCAGAGAGACTTCAGTCTCACTAGTATTTCCGCGTGGTCTTCGATGTTTAGCTTGATACCTCAGCTACGATCTTGTGCCCTCGGCAGGATCTGATAGATAGTCAGGCCTCTCAGCCTTTTTCATTTATAGATGTCTATACTCAGACATGATAGCTTCCGCTTGTGCTTTGATTTGTATGCTCTGATTGTTGGGTCATGAGACCCCTGTTTGTAATATCTCGCTCATCGGAGCCTATTGAATAAATACTTGAGTCGTAGAGTCATGTTGTGATGCCATGTTGTATCTGCACATATCGAGCATATTGTGTGTATGTTATTGAAATGCTTGGTATGTGTGGGATCTGACCATCTAGTTGTTTATCTTTAGTAGCCTCTCTTACCGGGAAATGTCTCCTAGTGTTTCCACCGAGCCATGGTAGCTTGCTACTGCTCCGGAACACTTAGGCTGGCCGGCATGTGTCCTTCTTCGTTCCTGTGTCTGTCCCTTCGGGGAAATGTCACGCGATGAATACCGGAATCCTATTAGCCTGCTACAGCCCGGTTCACCGGAGTCCTGCTAGCCCAGTGCTACAGCCTGGATTCACTCGCTGATGACCGACACGTTCGATGCTGGGTCATGGATGCCTGTCCCTGTAAGTCTGTGCCACTTTGGGTTTACGACTAGCCATGTCAGCCCGGGCTCCTTATCATATGGATGCTAGCGACACTGTCATATACGTGTGCCAAAAGGCGCAAACGGTCCCGGGCAAAGGTAAGGCGACACCGTGGGAATACCGTGCGTGAGGCCGCAAAGTGATATGGGGTGTTACATGCTAGATCGATGTGGCATTGAGTCGGGGTCCTGACAGCGTTGGTATCAGAGCTTGACTGCCTGTAGGATTACCAAGCCAAACTGGTCGAAGTTGAGTCTAGAAATTCTTTAGTTATATAAGGGAATTGATTGTGGGATGGAACGTAAGGCTCTTTTTACTCCTTATACCTCATCGCCTTCTGATCTGAGTCATCATCTTCTCTTCTACGGGGATTAAGAACTAGGCTTTCTCTTCTTTCTATCAGGATCACGTGTTACTAATCCGTAGACTTATAAGATTGTTGGATTTAAGCTTGAGTTCAGTTTCTACTACTTCTGTATGTTAATTGTTGATCTCGAAACCTTGATATCGTGCTTCTGAGTGGTTATGCCACCATTTTGTGAATGTCTCAAATCTTTTCTGAGCATTTACAGCCGTTATGCTGTCCGAGTCATCCCAGGTTTCTAAGTAGTCTGATGCATTTGCAAATCCTTTCTTCCCGTTTCAATGTTCCCATGGGCCAGATTAACCACACTAATCAGTGAGTTGAGGTACTCCGTTACCTTGACATATATGTTGGAGATATTATTATGACCCTAGGTGTCTTAGGGGATCACCTAGTAATTTAGCCATGATTGGTGTCCCAGTGTGATGATTCTGGCCTTTATCCTCGAAAGCATTCCGTGATGCTACTTAGTAATAGGTATTCTGTTCCTGGGTTCTTGAACCCGAGATTCACTCTACCTACTTCATGTTGATAGTAATTACTAGCGCCTTTAGGATATTAGTAACCTTTGCGATAGTCCTTGAAGTCCGTGGTACCTTCTTCTTCCAAATGCCATGAACTACTTATGGCAGAAGTTCCTCGTTGAACTGAAATATCACAACAGGATTATTCTTGAGGAGTTCTCCATTCATAAATCGTGACTCTGCCAGTTCTACTTTTCTGCATGGGTTGTCCGGAAGAAATATGTTGAACTTCGTTCGACATGCTAATCCATGCATCCACAACTCAGAAAATTATATGTTCCTTTGAGTTGTCCCTCTTTAGTTGTCTACTGACCTTCGTCTATCAATTGATATCAAGGGTATGCATGCATTCGTTTATCGATGCCTATTACTCTTGTGGTCCGTCAAGCCATTCTGTCCTGAATGACTTGGAGAAACAAACTCCAGTACCTCATCCATATCTAGGATTGGGTCAAAGTAGTTGTATTCCGCAGATCAAATGCCAATCCAGCTTTTGGTTTTGTTCTACCTTGGAGTATTACCCCCTTTATGTCAGAATTGTCATGAGAACTGCACCAACTCTCATGAATTTTGACGTAGTGATACTTCTCACCATCATTAGTCATTCCTCGGCCCTCGTGTTGATGCAACCGGAATACCGACAAATGAATTGTGATGTGTGAAATCAATACTCGCAGCAACCTCATTGCTTGGTAGTTAAATGGACGATAACCTCATTCTTAGCGTGTTGGTTTTTGAATCATCCTTCTAAGACTGATCGTGCCACCTAGTCCTTATTTCGGTGCACCCTTCGATTGATAAGTTAGGATCTTGTCAAGTCCTCACTCATTTGATCATATCGTCTTGCCCTCAAAAGCGAGATTGTTCTCGAGCTTAGTAACATACCGGTGGTTCATGATTTTCTGAATATCTTCTCGGAAGTATCATCAGGTCGTCACCTGATCGTTATGTTGAGCTCGTGATCAAGTTGGTTTCTTGTGAACCACCTTCTCTCCAAGAATCGGTGTTAGATGTCCCTGAGCTAGTTGGTTAAGCTAGACAACAACTTGGAGAGTTGGAGGATAAAAGCTTGCCTGACTTAGTTCGTTCCAAAGGGATAATCTTGTGTAGTGTGTGTTGAAGAAAGATGATATCTTCATCGATTGGTCCCTGTGATCAGTTGCTGGACCTATTGTCTTATCAATCCTTTGATTTGAGTGTGGGCTATCGTCAAATCAAATCAGTACCAATGATGCTCGTAATGTTGTCTTATTCGTGGTTGATCCCTCGAGCATACACCATTACATCTTTGGCCTGACCAATGCTATCACTTGTTCACTTAACTATGGAATTCCTTTTAAAAGGAAACCCAGATGAATTGTTGTTGAGCCCATTGACAACATCCTTATCTCCTCCATGATTTTGTTGTACATTAAGCTAGTGTTGGAAACTTTTGAAAGCATTTTCTTCATGCTAGCTCATGAAGTATTTGTTGATGAAAGGAGTGACTTCCTTTTATACCCGTGCATTTGGTGAAAGTTGCCGCCGTGGATTTGAGAAAGTTAGTTTTGCTTCCTCTGGAATCATCCCAAGTCAGTCATGCATACGTGCGAAGTATTCTGTGGTCTGGAGACTTGCAACCTTCATTCCATATGTGTTCCGAGCACACCAAGCCACTGATTGAGTTGTTCAAGGATAAAGGAGTCTGTCCAAGGTGAACTCTTTGGACTTCCACGCGTGGAGACTTCGATGTCATTAATGATGGTTCCCCACCTGAACTCGGTAGTGTTTTGTTGTAAGACTACCATGTGATAATGTTTGTCTGGGACAACATGTTCACATGTGTGTAGCAGAGCCAGCTCATGTTTTGGAGCTTGCTATCGTAGTTCATCTTCCGAGAATCCCGCAACGTCATCTCGTCGATTTGTGTTGCAAACTTTCATTTTTCTTCCTAGACTCGATGGGTCTGGAATATCCTGACACCAACCAGATCTGAATCTCAGGCAGATATGATGGTTTGGAACATTTTCCCAGAACTATAATATCGATCCCTTGGAAACCGGTAAAGTGGATGTCGTGGCCAACACACCCAGCCGGAAGACCTGTTATTATAATATCTTGATTGAGGAAGTTGGCCACCTCCCCATAAGGATTTCGTAGGATTTATCTCCCTAGTTGTTCCTTATGGATTCTTGTGCTCCCGAAGTCCGACCTTTACTTGATGTTCTAGATATCAAACCATATCTATGAATGGGTTACACTAGCACATCAAGAAGAACATTAGAAGCGGAGTGCTAAATGTCTCTCGGTCGATCATCCAGATTTTATTTCCTTGGCCTCGCTAAGGTGAAATCTGAGAAAGTGTTATCCTCCTTTGCATCTGCATCGTCCATCGCAGGTCATCATGGTAGTAAGTTGTGTTGCCAGGATCCTTGACACGGATATTGGTAAAACCTTGATGAATGTGGAAATGCTCAAGTTCTTGAGAGCACGCACAAGCGCTACGTGTTATCATCGGCACTAACTAGGTTTGCTCTCAGTTTCCTCGGCAATGCTATGATCTTTTCAAACAGTGAATTCACTCTCTATTGTTGGGTTCTTCCACAGTTACCAGAATCATTCCCAGCATTTGCATTTTGTTCCCATCTTGCACCGCCAATGTGCCATTCTACCATGGGTCTCTTCCATTTCCGGTGATAAGCAAAAATCATCCATTACGTTGTCTTCAACAAGGTAATCCACATCATCCAAGTCCGAGTATGCCATTCTACCGACCCCCTACAAACGATCGCTCGAGAATTGCCTTAGGCTGGCTTAAGGAGTTTCATTGATCTTTGGATCAAAGGTAATTCTTTTTGCCACTTAAGGGGATATTTCTACGAGTCACCTTCCCTAAGGTGCATCGTTATGGTATCATGGCAACTCAACTCCTCGCTACGTTGGCAATCGTTTACCACCTTCTTAGGTGTGGAATTGTTGTCTACCTAGTGAACCCTCGTCATCTGTTCCACTCCATCCCTCTAGAGGTGTGCTTCATGTCTCAGCTCGAGAGATGTTGTTATGTCTCATTCCGTGGGTTAATCCTGAGTTGTTCGACCTTCGAGAAGAACAATTCTTTAGGGTCTTTCCTTTCCTCTCGTTGTCATGATAGTTGGAGTTCTCAAGGCAAGACTTCAAGACAATGATGGTGATCGAATCAACATTTCTATGAAGTGCACCCTGGATCGTGAAGATTATACTAGTTGCGTTCCCCTTTCACCTTACCCTACGCTTGAATCTCGGGACAAGATTTTTGTTTAGTGGGTGTGAGTTGTCACAGCCCTAGAATATTGTTTGTAAATAGTTGCATCTTCATCCAGGCATCATATTTAAATTTCTGAAACTTGAACTGAGGAATTTTGGAAGCCTCAAAAACCTAAATAAAAGAGGGGCAAAGAACCCTGGAAAATGCATTCAATGTTTTCAAAATGGCCTTAAATAATGTTGGTTATATTTTGGCAAGGGTTTTGCACCAAACCAAAAATAATGAACATTTTTGAGGAATATTTTGAGCACTGAATTTAAATCATTACTTTATTTGCATTTGGAACTATATTCATAACTTGTATAGAATATATTTCCAAATACCCTGAAACATTTTATGTGCTTTTGGAAAAATCCATTAAGCAGCATAAATATTTTCAGAGGAGTTTTTGGCATTGTTTGAATTATTTTTAAATTCAAAACAGTGGCAAAACAGATTAAATAAAAGAAAACAGAACTGAAATAGAAATAAAAGACAGAGGAGAGGAAACCTACCTGGGCCACTTACCCGCAGCCTACCTGGCGCCACCAACCGGCCCAGCCGGCCCAGCCCATCTCCACCCCCCCCTGTCGCCTTCCTCCTCGCGCCAGTAGGCGCAGGCGCGTGGCCGGAGCGCGCGGGCACACGCCTAGGCCACCTCCTGCCTCTCTGCCTGTCTCCCCGTCGCCCTGAGGATGCCACGCACCCCCCTGGACCGCTCTCACTCTCCCCCATTCCTTCTTCTCTCTTCTCTGGCCCTCTCACTTGCGCGACCGAGCACGCTCACCGCCGCCGCTCGCTGCTGTCATGGCCACAACCACTGCCCCGCCTTGCCGTTGCGCTCCCGAGCTCCGCCAGTCCTCCCTCGTCCTCCCCGTCGTCTCACGCGACCAGAAGAGCCCCTGGATGCCGCCAGCCTCGCCGTTCCCCTCCTCGGCCACCGAGGATCGCCGTCGTCAAATTCGTCGCCGTTCGGCCCTCCCCGAGCCCGCCGTCCACCTCTACGGGATCCACGTGAGCTCCTCCGTCGTTTCCCCCTCTCCCATGACTTGTTTTCTTCCTCTAACACCGATATCCACCGGAGCCGAGAGCTCTTCGCCGCCGGCCATGTCGAAGCCGTAGCCACCGTTGCCTAGAGCTGCAACCGAGCACGCGGCCGTGCTCAGTGCAACCCCAGGAGGTCGTAACACCCCCCTTTGCCTCCTGCCGAGCTCCCTAACACCGACTCCGAGCTCGCCCGAGCTCCGGCCGCCGCCGAGGTCGACGCCGTGCTCAACTCCGGCCACCTCGCGGCCTCCCGTCCGTTCCTTTGGA
Organism: Triticum aestivum; assembly: GCF_018294505.1. Lineage (NCBI taxonomy): Eukaryota > Viridiplantae > Streptophyta > Magnoliopsida > Poales > Poaceae > Triticum > Triticum aestivum. The sequence continues at coordinate 455,493,640 of NC_057806.1, forward strand.
TGCGGAGGAGCAAGAGCTTCTCCCTAGTGCCCTCAGCGCGCCAAACCACCGCTCGTAGCGCCAAACCCGCCACCACCCGAACTCCGGCCGCCGCCGTCGTCATGATTGCCGTCGCCTCCGGCCACCCTAGCTTCTCTCATTGGCCCTGTTAGATGCGCGCGAGCCTGGGCATCCCGTAGAGCCCCTCCGCCGCTCTTTTGGTCATCGGAGGGCGAATCCCGACGCTCTCCGCCGTCCCTGGCCTCGCCGGTGACGAGCCTCGGGTCAACTCCGGCGAGTTTGACCCGGGTTTGACCCTCCCCTCTCTCTCACTGACGTGTGGGCCCTAGGCCATTAACTAAACCTAATTAGCCACTAACACTGACCAGTGGGCCCCGACCCCCCCTAATCCTTTAATTAAGTAGATATCCCTCTGTTAACTAACTGTGACGCTGACATATGGGTCCCACAGGTCAGTTTGACCTGGACGGCGCCCGTTGACCTGCTGACGTTAGCATGAGGTCATGCTGACGCAATAATTCCTTTCTGGAATTAAAATAAATTAGGAAATGATTTATAATTCCAGAAAATTGTATAAACTTCAATAAATCATAGAAAATTAACCGTAACTCCAAATTAAATAATTTATATATGAAAAATTATCAGAAAAATTCAAGGAATCCATCTGTACCATTTTCATGCATGTTAGAACAACTTATAGCTGCTGTTTAGCACAAATCAATTAAATGGCATTTGAATAATCACATATGGAGTTTGAATTTGAATCTTGGATTCAAACCAACTTCATTTAATCTGGTTTTAGTTGCATTAGCTCAAAACACATTCATATTGCCATGTCATGAGCATGCATCATATTGTGCATTGCATTGATTGTATTTCTTCGTTGTTGCCGGTATCTGTTCCCTCCCGGTAGACGATGTTCCGACGTTGTGATCGTTGACACTGATGAAGACTCAATGTTATCTTCAGAAGTGCCAGGCAAGCAAAACCCCCTTGTTCATTCCGATACAATCCTACTCTCTCGCTCCTGCTCTCTTTTACTGCATTAGGACAACAACGATTCATCTGTTACTTGTTGCGGTAGTTGAACCCCTTTATCCTTTGCATGACCTGTCATTGCCACAGTAAATAGATGAAACCCACTAGCATGAGTAGGAGTTGTTTGAGCCCTGTTGTGCCTACTCATTCATGCTTGTTTGTCATGCCTGCTACTGCTTAGAGTTGAGTCAGGTCTGATTCATCGGGGATGAATCAGAGGCGTGTGAACATGTCCTACTGTGTGTGAGCTAAGTGTGTGAACACGATTTGGTAAAAGGTAGCGGTGAGAGGCCATGTAGGAGTACATGGTGGGTTGTCTCATTGCAGCCGTCCTCAGGAACTGAGTTCTGTGTTTGTGATCCATGATTCAGCTACTACCACGCATTGGGCCCGAAACCAATGGCCCCTCTCGGCTTCTTGATCACCCTTGTCCTCTGTCCAGGAGTTGCAAGTAGTTTCTGGTGTTTGTAGTATGCTGGAGGCCGTGCGCAGCGCTGACCGTAGGGGTGGGCTGTGATGCAGTAGGCACGTGGCAGGGTGTACCGGGCGCCCGTTTGGTGTCTCGGGAACCCTGTTCACATCGTTTGGGGCTGTGAGTGAAACTCCGGCCGGATCTCCTCATGGATGGAACCCGAATAGGCGATAAACCTGGACTAGAGACTTGAGTGTTTAGGTAGGCCGTGGCCGACACCCACGTTGGGCTTCCGCTTGAAGGTTGCCGAGTACATGTCATGTAAACGGCGGTAAGTGGTGAGAGCGTGTGTGAAGAAGTACACCCCTGCAGGGTTAATATGATCTATTCGAATAGCCGTGTCCGCGGAAAAGGACTTCTGGGTTGCTTATATCAGTTCATAGACAAGTGAAAGTGGATACTCTAAAATACGCAAGATAAGCGTGAGTGCTATGGATGGCGTTCTCGTAGGGAGACGGGAGCGGATCCATAGTGGTGTATTGATATGGTGAATATGTGGACTCGTGTGCGCCACCTCAAAAGAGTTACTTGCAGTCGTAGTTCAGGATAGCCACCGAGTCAAAGCTGGCTTGCTGCAGTCAAACTCCACCATCCCCCTTTGTTGATAATGATGCATATGTAGATAGTTCTGATGTAAGTCTTGCTGGGTACATTTGTACTCACGTTTGCCTATTTTATGTTTTTGCAGAGAGACTTCAGTCTCACTAGTATTTCCGCGTGGTCTTCGATGTTTAGCTTGATACCTCAGCTACGATCTTGTGCCCTCGGCAGGATCTGATAGATAGTCAGGCCTCTCAGCCTTTTTCATTTATAGATGTCTGTACTCAGACATGATAGCTTCCGCTTGTGCTTTGATTTGTATGCTCTGATTGTTGGGTCATGAGACCCCTGTTTGTAATATCTCGCTCCTCGGAGCCTATTGAATAAATACTTGAGTCGTAGAGTCATGTTGTGATGCCATGTTGTATCTGCACATATCGAGCATATTGTGTGTATGTTATTGAAATTCTTGGTATGTGTGGGATCTGACCATCTAGTTGTTTATCTTTAGTAGCCTCTCTTACCGGGAAATGTCTCCTAGTGTTTCCACCGAGCCATGGTAGCTTGCTACTGCTCCGGAACACTTAGGCTGGCCGGCATGTGTCCTTCTTCGTTCCTGTGTCTGTCCCTTCGGGGAAATGTCACGCGATGAATACCGGAATCCTGTTAGCCTGCTACAGCCCGGTTCACCGGAGTCCTGCTAGCCCAGTGCTACAGCCTGGATTCACTCGCTGATGACCGACACGTTTGATGCTGGGTCATGGATGCCTGTCCCTGTAAGTCTGTGCCACTTTGGGTTTACGACTAGCCATGTCAGCCCGGGCTCCTTATCATATGGATGCTAGCGACACTGTCATATACGTGTGCCAAAAGGCGCAAACGGTCCCGGGCAAAGGTAAGGCGACACCGTGGGAATACCGTGCGTGACGCCGCAAAGTGATATGGGGTGTTACATGCTAGATCGATGTGGCATTGAGTCGGGGTCCTGACACGTATACTATATAGGAGTATAGATTTCCTTCACGAGGTGGGTGGCAAGGACGAGGAGATCGACGTCGATGAGTGGAGGAGTGTCTTCCCCAATGACCCTGACGACAGCACCGGCCCGCACCCAGCTCCCGGCACACCGTACCTAACAAGGAAGGATTGGCTCGACCTCCACTTTGACCGAAAGTAGTTTATCTTACTTTGAATTTATGTTTTATGTTCGGTTATGCAAAACTATCGATGTTTATGTTTGAATGCATGCTACTTTCGGTTGCACCTGCTTTGAACTTGATCAAATTGAAGTTTACAACGTTAAGTTTAGGGGATCGACTAGAAACAGCCAAAAATTGTTGGAGTATATATATATATGTATCCACTAAGGGTTTTAGTCCTTTAACTTTTAAAGGATCGGCTAGAGATGGCCTTATGCCTTGTTTATTTCAGTTCTTCACAATGTGATGCTCTATATATGCAACTATTTGCCATGCAGTTCAATTTCATCAATAACAGTTTTCAACAATACCACTATGAATTATGATATTTGGTTGGTGTTAAGGATATTGCAGTTAACATGCCTTTTCGTTATTTTAACAATAACTAGTGTACTTTAGACCTGCGCAATACCAGTTTGACTGACTATTTGCTTGTTTTTAAATGTTATGCCTAATGCAGTTAACACGCCTTTTCCACTTCTTGTTTTGATTAACTAGCGTGCTTAAGCCTGCACACTAAAGCTATGATTTGTAGATTATGTTGTCTACCATGGATATATTTGGTTGATGTTTAGCCTGTTATGCTTAACATGCCTTTATATGTACTCCTACATGACAATATTGAGAACAGTGTTGTTTTCCATTGAGGTTAGTTTCATCGCATTGCTTATATGTACTCACTGTTCAGGATATCGGTAGGTTGTACTATATAGCCTGGGGGCTGATAAGGGATTAATCGTCGAATTGGACATTTCACTGAATATATCAGTAACCCATTTTTCATTAGGTTAACTAGGGCCATATTTAATATATCTGAGGCTACATAGCAACATGCATTGTACTGAATGACTAAATATGCATTCCCAGGCTACATAGCAACAAGGAAAAGTGTTACCTTAATGTTCTGATGATGTCTAGATATACATGTAATAAAATCTTATATAATGGGATGGAGTGTTGTACTAAATCATTTTGAAATTGTTGTTTAGCTTCTAATATAAACTTGGTGTTTTTAGGTACATATGCCATTGCCAAAGATCCACACTTTGACCCTTTCTGCGTATGGGGCAATGAGATATTCAGGAACCAGCATCAAGTGAGGAAACTGATAAAGATTCGTATTAAAATGGGTCAAAAGATGTCAATCGAACTATTTGTTTACACTTTATGCAAGACAACAGTGAACTGCAAGATGGTAAGTAAGAACCATGTAGCCTTCTTTTTACTGCCCGTAATGAGTTGTATTAGATGACAATGTCTGAATCTTTTTTCCTTTGTAGTAGATCCTAAAGCAGTTTACTCAAGATTACCTCTCAAACTACATGATTGGCGGCCGGCCATCACAAGGGGTTGGATTAGAGTCGTGCGTGCCTTCTGCATCCAGGGGAGCACAGTAGGGCCATTCCACTTCACCTTGTTCAGCAACCGAAATGTGTGTCGCCTCTTTCTTTACCATCTGTAATAGTACAAGTATAGAACCCTAGTTCATCATTATTTATTTGGTGCTTATGTAATTCTTAAACATATGTACCTGTGAATCGAATAATGCATTGGTTGTTTGAACCTGATGGATATGAATAAAGCTATAGCCTACTTTCAAGTTTAAATTAGGTATAATTTTAAATAGCAGCAATTAAATTAGGGAGAAATTTCGGCATGCAGGTCATTACGGCGCACATGGTTAATAAAGCACAGCGTGTGCGATATACATCATAATCCGACATGGTTCACGGAGAGGAAACATGTGTAACAATGCACACAGTTGACGTTTGCAAAGTGTGTGTGATGTCAGACACTATCACATACGGTGCAGGAAAACTAAATGTGTGTGACTGTCTACCTATCGTACACGATTTATAATCATGAACTGTTTGTGACGTGCCAGGCATCGTAAACGTAGAGCCAGTTTGGTACATGCCTGGAATCTACCAGGTTTTAGGTAAAACCACAAAATTGCGACTGCGATGGCAATGCGAGCAAAAACGAGTAGCAAGGATGAAGCGTTTGGGATATTTGAGATATTGGAAATGGTTATAGAGGGACAACTGTATGCACGGTTTCTGGGTCGTGTGGGAAGGACCCCCCTATCGCCCACACTCACTTGGCGACGGTTCCAAATGTCGTCGCGGAAAGGGGTTAAAAACCATTTGTATAGCACCTCGCTGTACCAGTGCTCGATCATCACAAGGTGCTTCGAAACGACAAACTTTGGCAACGATGCGAACTCGAGGAGAATACTTTTATCTTGAAATACAGTGAAGGGATCATCTTATAATGCTACTGCCGTTCTAAGAAAAATAAGATGCATAAAGGATAAACATCACATGCAATCAAAATATGTGACATGATATGGCCATCATCATCTTGTGCTTTTGACCTCCATCGTCACCGCCTCGACACCTTTATCTCCATCATTGCGTCGGGTTCGTCTCGCCAACTATCGCTTCTACAACTATTGCTAACGCATAGCGATAAAGTAAAGCAATTACATGGTGCTTGCATTTCATACAATAATTAAGAGACAGCCCTAAGGCTCCTACCGATTGTCAATATTACAAAACATGATCATCTCATACAATAAAGTATATCACATCACGTCTCGACCATATCACATCACAACATGCCTTGCAAAAACAAGTTGGATGTCCTCTACTTTGTTGTTGCAAGTTTTACGTGGCTGCTATGGGCTTCTAGCAAGAACCGTTCTTAACTACGCAAACACCACGACGGTGATTTATCAAGTTTGCTGTTTTAACCTTCTTCAAGGACCGGCTGCAGTCAAATTTGATTCAACTAAAGTAGGAGAAATAGACACCCGACAACCACCTTTTCTGCAAAACAAGTTGCATGTCAGTCGGTGGAACCAGTCTCATGTGCGTGGACATGTAAGGTTAGTCCGGGCCACTTCATCCCACAATAATGCCGAATCAAAATAAGATGTTGGTCGTAAGCAGTATGACTATCACCGCCCACAACTCTTTGTGTTCTACTCATGCATATCATCTACGCATAGACCTGGCTCTGATACCACTGTTGGGAAACGTTGCATGGAAAACAAAAAACTTTCTATGCACACGCAAGATCTATCCACAGAGATGCATAGCAACGAGAGGGGAGAGTGTGTCTACGTACCCTCATAGACCATAAGTGAAAGCGTTTGCTAATGCGGTTGATGTGGTCGAACTTCTTCGTGATCCAACCGATCGAGTACCGAACGTACGACACCTCCGCATTCAACACACGTTTAGCTCAGTGACGTCCTCGCCTTCTTGATCCAGCAAGACGGCGAAGGAGTGGATGCGTTCCGGCAACACGAAGGGGTGATGACGGTGGTGGTGATGCTATCTCCTTAGGGCTTCGCCTAAGCAGTACGAAAATATGACCGAGGGACGAAACTGTGGAGGGGGGCGCCACACATGGCTAAGAGATTGTCGTGCTTATGTGTGGCGCCCCCTCCCACATATATATAGGTGAGGGAGGAGGGAGCATCCAAGGAGGCGCCCCAAGTAGGTTGAATTCTACTTGGGGTCCTCCCCAAGCCGCGCCCCCTTTCCTTATTAGGTGAGCGGGGAAAGGCAGGGGAGGGAGGCGCCCCCCCTTTCCTTTCTCCCATGAGAACGGGAAGGTAGGAGGGTCTAGCCCTCCCCCTTTCCTTCCCTATGGCTGGTGGCCAGAGAGAGGGGCGCGCCAGCCCCCTTGTGGGTTGGTATGTCCCCCCTTGGCCCATTAGGCCCATATACCTACCGGGGGTGTCCGGAACCCCTTCCGACAATCCGATGAATATCAGATGCACTCTGAAACTCTTCCCGTGTCCGAATATCATCATCCTATATATCAATATTTACCTCCGGGCCATCCCGGAGCTCCTTGTTAGGTGCGTGATCTCATCTGGGACTCCGAACAACATTCCGTCACCAAATCATATAACTCATATAACACTATATCGTCAATGAACGTTAAGCGTGCGGACCCTATGGGTTCGAGAACTATGTAGACATGACCAAGACACCTCTCCGATAAATAACCAATTGCAAACCTAGATTCCCATATTGGCTCCTACATATTCTAAGAAGATATTTATCGGTCAAACCTTATGACAACGTAAGTAAGTCCCTTTGTCTACCTGTCGGTGCACAAAAGGAGGGGTCCTATTTTGTACCCCTTTACTTGTGCGCGGGCAGTTGGAGCCGCGCCTGCGGACACACCTAGCGGGGCAGAGGAAGGAAGCAAAGCCACAGGACAACCAGAACAAGGCCAAGCCAGAAACATGAAGAGCAGAGGGGCGAGGTGGGCCTTGCCGGGGCGGCCTCCGCAGCCCTGGCAAGAAACTTGCCGGGGCAACTTTCCCGACACCAGCAGAGCCCCCCCCCCCCCGAGCCCAAGTGTTCCAACACCATCAACCACTTTGGAACCGAGGCTCAATAGGCACCTCCATGGTGGCATGCAAATCTTTGTGGAGACCAGAAGCACACAAGACTAGATGATGACCAGAAGACGATGATCCTCGGCAAGATCCTTGCCAAGGATACCCACGAAACCCCCGACAAGACCTTTGCTGGGGATGACCAAGATGTCACGGCAAGACCCTTGCTGAGGCCCCAGCAAGACTCTTGCCAAAAACATCCGCGGGGCCGTAGCCAGGCCCGCGTCTGCCAAGACTCCACCGCCGTTCCCATGCAGCTGCCAGCCCACCAGCTAGGTAGGCGCCTGCGTGGCGACGTGCGGCCTCTAGGCCGACTCGACAAGCACCTGCATGGTGGCATGCAGATCTTCGTGAAGATTCAGCCACCGCACCAACTCAGCAGCCAGCCAACGTGGCACTACACGCCTCGTCAGTTCGGACACGCGTCAAAGACAGGCGAGGCAGCGACAGCTGGGACAAGCTTCCTTGACGTCCCCGATAAAGAAAGAAGGGCACGTCGGTAGCGCATTAAATGCATTTGTCCTACGGTGCCAGGATATAGACTCAATTACTGTATACCTTTCCACCTCCTGTGTGCCACTGTGGCAGCCCCTTTTGACTATAAAAGGAGGCCCGAAGCGTACTGGAGAAGGATTCGGATTTTTTGGATGACGCACGGATCGTAGCTAGTTCAAGAACTCAAGAACACTCAAATATACACCAAAGCAGGACTAGGGTATTATGCATCCTCGCACCCCAAACCTGGGTAAATGATCCTCATGCTGGCTTTTAGACCCGCTCTTTGCACAACCTCGCTGAGGGAGTCCTGGATTAGGGGGTCTCCGGACAGCCGGACTGTTGGACTATGAAGATACAGGATCACATGAACATGTTCATTCAAAAATTACATCCTTGGCACATTCATCCGCCACAAGGCGGGAACCCTTCAGGACACTCTCATAATACATCTCGGGGTAGGGATGCTCCTTGCCCTCCCGCGGCCCCTCCTTCACCAGCTTCACGGCGTCCAGCTTCGCCCAGTGCACCTTTGCCCAGGCAAAAGCCCTGCACGCACCCTCGATGCAGACGGACCGCTTTATGACTTCAAGCCATGGGCAGGCATCTAGAATCCGCCTCACCATACTGAAGTAGCTGACGGACAGGGGCTCGCCGGGCCACATCCGTACTATGAGGCCCCTCATGGCCTGTTCGGCCACCTTGTGAAGCTCGACCAGTTGCTTCAGCTGGTCGCTCAAGGGCATTGGGTGTTCGGTCCCAGTATACTGAGACCAAAACAACTTCTCCGTCGAGCTCCCCTCCTCAGCTCGGTAAAACTCCGCGGCATCCAATACACTGCGGGGAAGATCTGCGAACGCTCCTGGAGAGCTCCGAACTCGGGTAAGAAAAAGGAAAGTTTCCTTCACATGCTTGCTTTCCATAATGAATGCCTACCCGCTGCTATCTTCTTCACCGCATCAATCTCCTAGAGGGACTTGTGGGCTTCAACCTTGGCGCTCCGGGCGCTTTCAAGCGCCCGCGCGAGCTCGGACTCTCGCGTCTTCGAGTCAAGCTCCAAGGACTCATGTTTTTTGGCGAGGGCCTCGAGCTCTTGCTACACCTCGCCCACCCGGGCTTCTTGCTTCTCCCGCTCGATGCGCTCCTTGGCCGCTTTGTCTTCGGCCTCGGACATCGCCTTCTTCAGGGTCGCCACTTCGGTCGTGGCCCCTGGCAAATTCATGATGATCCTATTATTTTAGAACCGAACTTCTTTTCAAAGCGTAGACAAGGTATTGCTTACCTTTGCTCTCCTCGAGCTACCTCTTGGTAAGGTCGATCTCGTTCTCAGACCGCTCCAGGTCCTGCTTCAGTGCAGAGACCTCCGCGGTACGTGCGGCAGCGGCCAGCAGTGAAGCCTGCACATACACATAGACATATTCTGATTAGACTCCTGAGTCATCATTTGATCCTCTATTCGGCATTTCTTCTCGAACGCCGAACAGAGCATCAGGGGCTACTATTTATGCGATAATATTTTCTTATATTTTGATTTTTTACCTCAAAGCCTGTTAGGAGGCTGGCGCAAGCTTCGGTCAGTCCGTTTTTGGTGGACTGAACTTTTTCGATCACCGCACTCATGATAGTGCGGTGCTCTTCGTCGATGGAGATGCTGCGAAGCGCTTCCAGCAAGTTGTCCGGTGCCTCTGGATGGACAGAGGACACCGGCACGGGCGGCTGGTCCCCTTAATGGGGGATCGCCTGCCGGAGTCCGGAACCATCGAAGGTTCCGGCGCAGTGTTCGGCTGGGGGCCGAACTCGGAGCCCGTGGGAGTTTTGCTCCCTTTGTACCCAGGGTCCGAGAGGTCGCCTCGAGGCGCCCCCAGGACCACCTCCCCTCGGCTCGGTGCCTTTGGAGACAACACCTCGACGTTGTCCGTAGGGCGAGGGGTGGAGGCGGTCGGAAGAGAACCAATGTTCATATACGATGAGTCCAATGAGCCGCTCGACGAGGATACGTCGAGATGAGCTCGGGACGGACTGCATAATCATGTTCGGCATGAGGAGAAGCAGTGCAATAAAACATACCATGAATTACTATGGTGTCCGGATACTTACGACTTCGCCAGGGGCTTGACCCTGGGTAGCCACTCCTCGCCGCTGTAGGCGGCCGTCGTGGAGCAGTCCGGAGGGAGGGTCCTTCCCTTCTTGGACCCTTCAGCCTCCCCGGTTGGGTCAGCCTTCCTTTTCTTGTCTCCCCCAGCTGGGGGAGAGAACTTTCCTCCTCCTCATTTTCATGGGAGGAGTGCGCATCGGAGTCATCGGACGATGAGTCCGATACAACCTTGCGCCGGAGACCCTTTCGGGTCCCCGCGGCCTTCTTCTTGGTCTTCTTCGCCGGCACCTCATAAGGCACCGGAGCCAGCATCTCCGTTAGGAGAGCACCTGTGGGATCTTCAGGCAGGGGGGCTGGGCAATCGAGCTGCTCCGCTGTCTTTATCCAGTCCTATTAATGGCATGGGAGCTTAGATCCCGCACATCATTTAACTGGGGCAAATAAATACCCTGTGAGATACAAAAACTTACCGGATTGGCATGGCACTTTGCGCTGAGTCCGCGGTCCTCGGTGAGGGAAGGAGGTACCTCAGCGCCCTTGAATAGCACCTTCCAGACGTCCTTGTGCGTCGTGTCGTAGAGCTCCCGCAGCATCTGGTGCTGGGCCGGGTCGAACTCCCACAAATTGAATGCCCGTCATTGACACAGGAGACTCCGGCGGAAGAGCATGACCTGGACCACGTTGACGAGCTTGATTTTATTGCTCATCATGTTCCTTATGCAGGTCTGGAGTCCGGTCAGCTCTACCGAAGAACCCCGGGACATGCCCATCTCTTTCCAGGAAGTGAGCCACGTGGGGATTCCGGATCGAAATTTGGGGGCCGCCACCCAGTTGGTGTCGCGCTGCTCGGTGATGTAGAACCACCCCAATTGCCACCCCTTTATGGTCTCCACATAGGAGCCTTTGAGCCAGGTGACGTTAGGCATTTTGCCAACCATGGCGCCTCTGCACTCTGCTTGCTGGCCGACCACCACCTTTGGTTTTACATTGAAGGTCTTCAGCTACAGGCCGAAGTGGGGCCTGATGCGGAGGAAGGCCTCGCACACGACGATAAACGCCGAGATGTTGAGGATTAAATTGGGGGCCGGATCATGAAAATCCAGCCCGTGGTAGAACATGAGACCACGGACAAACAGGTGGAGGGGAAATCCCAGTCCGCGCACGAAGTGGGTAAGAAAAACTACCCTCTCATGGGGTTCGGGTATAGGGATGTGCTGCATCTGGCAGCCGGTGCATGATATCCGCGGCCAGATATCCAGCTTCTCATAACTTTGTGATGTTCTCCTCCGTGACGGAGGAGACCATCCACTTGCCTCCCGCTCCGGACATGCTTGGAGTGGTTTGAGAAGAAAGACGCGAACTTGGGCGCTGGAGCTCGAGTGTGCGAGAATGGGTAAGCAAGGAGGAAGAAGGCGTGGGTAAAAAAGGGTGAATCCTTGTCCCTTTATAGGGGCGGAAGAGGCGATGCGCCTCCCCACTTGCCTGGAAAAATCGCTTATCCCCCAAACGCTGTAATTGATGGCACGGTTGGGTTACCCACGTCCGTATTGATGAGAATCCCGTAATAAAGGGGACACGGTCTTTGCTTTGACAAGACGTGTCAAGGAAACCGCCTCGCTATATGTGCAGTGCTGGTTGAGAAAAATGGTTCGAATAATGACCGAGCCATGACATGATGCCGTGCTGTCAAAATGTGTCAGCAGATTAGATTTGTGGAAATATTATTCTCTCTACGGTGGTGTGTGGAACTTGTTTTGCAGAGCCGAACACTATCCTTGGGTTCAAAATCTTCTATGGAGTATTCGGAGGAGGACCCGCCTTGCAATGTCGAAGACAAATCTGAGCGCCGGACTCATCGTCATTGAAGCTTGGTTCAAGGGCTACTGAGGAAGTCCTGGATTAGGGGGTCTCCCGACAGCCGGACTATATCCTTTGGCCGGACTGTTGGACTATGAAGATATAAGATTGAAGACTTCATCCCGTGTCTGGATGGGACTCTCCTTGGCGTGGAAGGCAAGCTAGGCAATACGGATATGTAGATCTCCTTCCTTGTAACCGACTCTGTGTAACCCTAGCCCCCTTCGATGTCTATATAAACCGGAGGGTTTAGTCCGTAGGACAAGATACAATCATACCATAGGCTAGCTTCTAGGGTTTAGCCTCTACGATCTCGTGGTAGATCAACTGTTGTAATACTCATATCATCAAGAACAATCAAGCAGGACATAGGGTATTACCTCCATCAAGAGGGCACAAACCTGGGTAAACATCGTGTCCCCTGCCTCCTGTTACCATCCGCCTTAGATGCACAGTTCGGGACCCCCTACCCGAGATCCGCTAGTTTTGACACCGACACTCGCGCCCGCCAACCGTAGCAAAAAGGGATCCCAGTGATCCCATAGGTGTCATTTCCCCCGATATCTTTGGCGCGCCAGGTAGGGGCGCGGGTTGTGAAAATCCGGTTTGAAGGTTAGCACACCGACTTCATCATGACCATGGCCCCCAAGAGAAAGGGGATCACGGCGATCGGTTCATCCGGGGCTGGCCTGTCCGCGCCAGCGTGAGCAGACGGCCGGGTACCCATGGATGGGGCCGAAGACGTGGCCCGCGAGCGTCCATGACATTCTAGCAATCGGAGCCAGGCGAGCAGCGTACACCGAATCCGAGATGACGAGCCGCGCGTTGCTGGGTCCAGGGGCGGGGCCGTGCTGCCCACGGGCGGTGTAGCAGCCTCCACGGCACCCCAGCTGGCGCCCGCACCGCGCCCTTCCCAGGTCGCATGCGATGAGCAACACTGTGATGTCGGAGCCCCAGGGCACCGCCGCGGAAAGAGCCCTATGCGCCAATCGCACGACGAACCAGGCCGGCGTGCATGCTCAGACGCCGATGCAGGCCGCACGCGACCGCGAGACCATGACTGAGGGAGTCCTGGATTAGGGGGTGTCCGGATAGCTGGACTATAACCTTTGGCCGGACTCTCGGACTATGAAGATACAAGATTGAAGACTTCGTCCCGTGTCTGGATGGGACTTTCCTTGGCATGGAAGGCAAGCTTGGCAATATGGATATGTAGATCTCCTCCCATTGTAACCGACCTTGTGTAACTCTAACCCTCTCCGGTGTCTATATAAACCGGAGGGTTTTAGTCCGTAGGACACAACAACCACAACATACAATCATACCAAAGGCTAGCTTCTAGGGTTTAGCCTCTCCGATCTCGTGGTAGATCTACTCTTGTACTACCCATATCATCAATATTAATCAAGCAGGACGTAGGGTTTTACCGCCATCAAGAGGGCCCGAACCTGGGTAAAACATTGTGTCCCTTGACTCCTGTTACCATCCGGCCTAGATGCACAGTTCGGGACCCCCTACCCGAGATCCGCCGGTTTTGACACCGACATTGGTGCTTTCGTTGAGAGTTCCTCTATGTCGTCACAGTTAGGCTTGATGGCTCCTACTATCATCGATAGCGATGCGGTCCAGGGTGAGAGTTTTCTCCCCGGACAGATCTTCGTGTTCGGTGGGTTTGCACTACGGGCCAATTCGCTTGGCCATCTGGAGTAGATTGAAAGTTACGCCCCTGGCCACTAGGTCAGGTTTGGAAGCTTAAACTACACAGCCGATATCCGTGGAGATTTGATCTTCGACGGATTCGAGCCTCTGCCTTGTATGCCACGTGGTCACGATGAACATGACTTAGCTCTCCCATCGGACAGTGTTAAGGAGATTGCACCGGCAGCCGCTCCGACCCTCAATTCGGAGCCAGTTGCGCCTTCCGCGGACGGGTGGATGGACCCCACCACGGAGGCCTTACCCTCAGCGGCGATCGAGCCGAACATCGACCTTGCCTTGCACGAGAGACATGTTGTTAAACTATTGGATCCTTCTCCGACCACGGCCTCCGAACCGCCTGCGCCTGTTCCTATCGAATCCGATTGGGCGCCGATCATGGAGTTTACCTCCACGGATATTTTTCAGCACTCGCCCTTTGGCGACATACTGAACTCATTAAGGTGTCTCTCCTTGTCAGGAGGATCCTGGCCGAACTATGCCCGGCAGGAGTGGGATGCGGACGACGAAGAAATTCGAGGCCCACCCACCACCCACTTAGTAGCCACTGTCGATGACTCAATCGACATGCTTGACTTCGACTCCGAAGACATTGACGGTATGGACGACGATGCGGGAGGCGAAGAGGAACCACCGCCCATAGGGCACTGGATGTCCACCTCATCACATGATGTATACATGGTGGACACACCAAAAGAAGACGACGATGAGGAACGGAAGGACGCAACGAAGGCTTGTCCCCTCGAGAAGCAGTCAAAGCGGCGGTGTAAGCGCCACCCCAAATCCCTCCTCGACAAAAATAACGATCATACAGACCCATCGTTGGAACAGGGCAAACCACTGCAGGACCATGGCAATACGGAGAATCAAACCGAACAAACTGATTTTGTCAAGGATAATAGTCCGGAGGACATAACACTGGACAGATGCCCGGAGCAACAAAATGCCCATCAAAGGCTTGTTGCCACCGCTAGGAGTCTAAAAAAGCAGAAGCAAAGGCTCAAGGCTGTGTAGTACACACTCCAAATCAGATGGAGCAAAGTACTCAACACAGCAGCGAAGTATGGCGGTAATCGCCCCACCAAGAGCTACCCGAAGCGGAAGCTGCTACCTGAATTCGATGAGGAGGCCTTAGACCCCCCGCAACCAAAAATTAAAACGGCCACCTGGCTGGATAGACGACCTCACGGCCAACATAGAGCGGCAAGCAATGCCGCACATAAGCCAATACGCGATCCACGCGAGGGCTCGCATCAAAAGGACAGCGCAACCAGATCCATCTATGGACCATGCAACCGCGCCCGAACATACGATGCAACACACCAAACATCCGAACACCACGACACGCCCAGATACAGGGGCGCCGCACACCCCCTATGTTTCATCGATGAGGTGCTGTACCATGAATTTCCAGAGGGATTCAAACCCGTAAACATAGAGGCATACGACGGAACAACAGACCCTGGAATCTGGATTGAGGACTATATCCTCCACATCCATATGGCTCGAGGAGACGATCCCCACGCCATTAAATACTTACCCCTCAAACTCAAAGGGCCAGCTTGGCACTAGCTTAAAAGCCTCCCCAAAAACTCTATTGGAAGCTGGGAACAGCTCGAAGACGCTTTTCGGGCAAATTTTCAAGGGACTTATGTCCGACCCCCGGATGCGGACGATTTGAGTCATATAACTCAACAGCCTGGAGAGTCAGCCCGAAAGCTTTGGAACAGGTTTCTTACTAACAAGAACCAAATAGTTGACTGTCCGGACGCCGAAGCCTCGACAGCTTTTAAGCATAGCGTCCACGACGAATGGCTTGCCAGACACCTCGGCCAAGAAAAGCCGAGAACAATGGCAGCATTAACAAGCCTCATGACCCGCTTTTGCGCGGGTGAGGACAGCTGGCTAGCCAGATGCAGCACCAGCGACCCAAGCACATCCGAAGTTAGAGATGAAAACGGGAAATCACGACGCAGCAAAAAAAATAAGCGTCGGAATAAAGAAGACAGCCCGAAGAGCACGGCGGTAAATGCCAGATTCAGAAGCTCTCGGCCAGGTCAGCAAAAGCCGCCCTCTAAAGGCGCCAGAGATGAACTGTCCAGCCTGAACAAAATTCTGGACCAAGTATGTCAGATCCATAGCACCCCTGGTAAACCTGCTAATCATACCCACAAAGAATGTTGGGTCTTCAAGTAGTCCGGCAAGCTCCACATCGTACACAAGGGGGAGGATACACCAAGCGAAGATGAGGATGAGCCTCTCAAGCAAGACACTAGGGAACAAAAGAAGTTTCCATTAGAAGTCAAAACAGTCAATGTATTACACGTGATCAAGGGAAGCAAAGCGGCCCTCCCAGATAAATATGCCCAAGGGCCTATCATCGCGAAATCCTGCCACTGGTCGTCTCAACCGGTCACTTTCGACCATCATGATTACTCAGCAAGTATCCGGCGGGCAGGATGGGCTGCCCTGGTATTAGACCCAATAATTGACGGATACCACTTTACACGAGTCCTGATGGACGGTGGCAGCAGTTTAAACCTGGTATACCAGGATACAATCCGCGAAATGGGGATAGACCCAATGAAAATTTGCCATAGCAACACTACCTTTAAAGGAGTAACGCCAGGCCGAGGGGCTCACTGCACGGGCTCCCTGCTACTAAAGGTTATATTCGGCTTCCCCCCGTAGCGAACATTTAACCTTCCACATTGCTCCGTTCCAAAGCGGTTATCAAGCACTACTTGGATGCGAAGCTTTTGCTCGCTTTAATGCAATACCACATTACGCTTCCCTCACGCTCAAGATGCCCGGTCCACGCGGCATCATTACAGTGAATAGAAATATTAAGTGATCTTTGCGCACCGAAGAGAATGCAACTGCCTTGGCAGCCGTACACTAAAAACGGCCTCACCAACTAAAGCATTTGATAGGTCGTCAAGACCACGGACACGGTTAGACGAGTCCGGCGCAGCTATATGTAATTCATACCGAATTGAGGGCCACACCCCTGTTACAAATACAAGGGGCTCAACGCGCGCAGAGAAGTGGCAATTTTTTACTCATTTTTTATACATGGTTTCTTTAAAGAAAACCACCTTTTTGCACGACAACTTTTTCACCTAAGTTCCTCTTTTTTACAGATGACCATTTTGCTACACCCGTCCAGGATACGGCACAACGGAGACACAGGCGCAGATGTGCAGCAGGGACCCGCTCCAAGGATTCTTTTTAGATTAAGACCCTGCGTAAACCTTATTTACTGTCTCTTGTTGATACACATCCCTCGAATTCTCAGCACAATTGAGAAGGATGCTGACGTCTTGGCATGTGGCCACGTTAGAATAATGCACGTACCCGAACACAAGGGGCTTCTTACAAAGGGCACTATTTAGGCCCGGTTTATACCATAAAGACCGAATACCTTAGGGAGTGTTCGGCGTCGCGAGTTTGGCCTTATATGCATCAGCTCTGAATCATTGTCTTTGGTCAAATGTTGGGTTTGCCCAGCTCCTGTGTTTTGGTGCCTTACGTTCCGCTTTATCGGCTAAGGCAGCACCAGGAGAACTACTGCGATTGTGCCCTGGTTCATCCGGACGAGCACCTCAGTAGAGAAAGCCAAAAACTGACTGTCATGATATAGCGTGAGACTGGTCAACCACTCGATGACCTATCGGAATGTTAGAATTCCTCCGCCTTAACGAAGGGCCATTTTCCGGCCACGCATGTACGCACCCCGAGATCGGGAGGGTGCGGAGCCACCAGGGGCTATCTAGTAGCCCTAGTGTCAAACTCCTATGGCTAAGTGATAGTGTTAAAGCATTATAGTCCGGTTGCCTCATTCGCTACGCTATCACCTCCTTAATAGGACCAAGACATTGGGTTAAGTGTGAACACGTGTATTTTGCGAACACCTCCTCATTATATGCGTGGGGGCTGAAGCCGACGACTGCAATCTTTCAGGTTATACACATGTATACATAAACGGCCGCACAGGAGGCATCATATTACTTTTAGGCAAAAGTATAAACACAACCTTACTATATTTCATAAAAACATTGTGTTTACAATGGGAATACATGTCATTCAAACATAATATTCTTCGAGCACTGGGACTCTATCAAACGAGCACCCTCAAGAACCTCTTCAAAATAGTGCTCGGCAGCTACTCGACCTATGGCCGAACCTTGCGCCGCAATAGTGGTAGCATCCATCTCCGCCCAGTATGCCTTGACACGGGCTAAGGCCATCCACGAGCCTTCTATGCACGCCGACCTCTTCATTGCGTTGATGCACGGCACCACACCAAGGAACTGCTGCACTAAGCTGAAATAGCTGTTCGGCTTCGGCTTCTCCGGCCTCAAATGATCTACAACATACCTCATGGCGAGTTCGGACAACCTATTGAGTTCGGCCCATTCAGCTAGTTGATCAGTCAAGGGAAGCAGACGCTCTGGAACGTTGAATTGCGACCAGAATAGCTTGTCCACTTCACGATCTGATTGATCTTGGAAGTATTCGACCTCATCGACAGCGCTCGCCGCCAAGTCCATATATGCGTCTGCCGAACTCCACAGCCGATCGAGAGGGGCATACCGCAGATCTCCGAACTTCCTCCGCAGCAGAAAGGGCTTCCCAGCCGCAATATCCCCGGCTTCGCGCAGCTCCTCCTTCTTCGCCCTCATAGCAGAGCGACTGTCTTTGGTCACCATAGTGGCCTTCTCAAGGTCCACTACCTTCACTCGGTTCTCTTCTTCAAGGACCTGGCAACGGTCGGCAGTGCCTTTTAATTCTACGACCATCTTGGCCATCTTTTCTTTGCTTTCGCAATGGGTGGCCTTCTCGGCTCTTAACTCTTCGGCCGCCTTCAAAGCAGCCGCATTACTAACCCTCGCTTGTTCCTTGGCTCGGGCGAGTTCCGCCTGAAGGGTCTCCACGGTGGCAGCTCCGTCTGCAGTCACAACATATTAAAGATACTGGCATCATGCTGCTCTTATGGTGTGACATTCACCAGAAAACATTACTTACCCTGTGATTCGTCAAGCCGCTTGTTAACAAGCTCGATGTCGGCGTCTGCCGCATCCAGTTGCCGGTTTAATTCGGCAAACTCACTAGTACGGCTAGCCACCGGAGCTTCCACCACCTGTACATAAAGGCAGTCTGGTTATTGCCTGGGACTATGATCCTCTGTTCGCCGCCGTTCTCGACGACAACTAGAGTCTCAGGGGCTACTATCTACACAGGGCACACCTAAGATGTGCAGTACTATCACATATTATTTCACATACCTCAAAGCCTGTCAGTAGACTCATAAAGGCTTCGTGTAATCTACTTTCGGCGGACGAAATTCTTTCCATCACCGTACCCATCAGTGTACGGTGTTCTTCTGAGATGGCCGCTCGCCCGAACAGCTCCCTCAGAACGTCCGACCGCATACCAGACGATGCCAGACTCTTTTGTTTGCTCTCTTCGAGAGCCGGACGCTGGGGACTTCGGGGGTCTATGGGATTATCTTCTGGCCTCACCGGATCCGGAGAGGCCCTCCGTGACGACACTTCGGGGCCGCCCACTTCTTGATCGGAGGAGTCCGGGGGAGGCGTTTCGCTCTCCATCATCTCTGGAAGAAGATCCCCCGAAGACGAGCTCAGCTGAGAAGGGCTAAGACCCGAACTGCAAGATATATGCGGCGGTTATTTTCTCAGAATAAAGATAGTATACCTTCACTATTAAAGTATTTTTTGGATCGCTTACGACTCGTTGGAGGGCTGATCCCCCCGCGGACTTTGTGCGGCAAGAGCACCCCCCGAGGCAGGACCCTCTGTTGGAGACTTCTTTTCTCGTTTGGAGGCCTCGGCTTTCGGATCCTCAGAAGTAGTCCTCTTCCTCCCCCGATTATCCTCCTTTATGGAGGCGCTCATTCCCTCGGTTGGAACTGGCAGCGATGGGGGCCCGCTTTCGCCCATATTATTCCCCCATGTATCTTCCTTCGAGGGCTCCGGGCAAGGTGCGAGCTCGAGCATCTTTTCCAATACCGGATTTTCCAAACCCTCAGGGAGGGGGGCCGAACACCGAATCATCTTCGCCTTTGTTAGCCAGTCCTAGTCAAAGAGCGGTCTCTCAGAAATAACTTCATGATGAATAAAAGACGGTGTGTTCGGCTAGAGGATTTCTTACTTGTTCGGCGGCGCGGTTACTGCTCAGGCCCACGTCCTCGGTAGTATCCGGACACTCTATTTGAGGTCCGAAGAATGACTTGTACATCTACTCATGCGCCAGGCCGAGGAAACTTTGAATGGCATGCGGTCCTTCTGGGTTGAACTCCCACAAGCGAAGGGGCCGGCGTTTGCAAGGCTGGACTCGACGAACCAGCATAACTTGCATTACCACAACCAAATTAAAATCTCCCTCTAAGAGATCATGAATGCGGCTTTGCAGTATAGGCACATCCTTGGATGGACCCCAGCTCAGACCTCTGCTAATCCATGACATCAGTTGTGGTGGGGGGGGGGGCGAGCGGAAACCGGGGGCAGCCGCCCACTTGGCACTTCTAGGAGCCGTGATGTAAAACCACTCCGTTGCCATAATTCGGACACCTCCGGAAAGGAACCTTTCAGCCACGGAGCTCCTGCCATCTTGCCTATTGACGCGCCTCCGCACGCTGCATGTTGCCCCTCGATCATCTTCGGCTTCACTTCAAAGGTCTTGAGCCACAGGCCGAAGTGAGGGGTAATGCGGAGGAAGGCCTCGCACACGACAATAAATGTCGAGATGTGGAGAAAGGAGTCCGGAGCTAGATCGTGGAAATCTAGCCCGTAATAGAACATCAAACCCCCGACGAAGGGATCCAGAGTGAGGCCTAGGCCTCGGAGGAAGTGGGAGATGAACACGACGTTCTCGTTGGGTTCGAGAGTAGTGATGACCTGCCCTTGAGCAGGGAGCCGATGGGAAACCTCGGCGGTCAGGTATCTGGCCTCCCTCAACTTCTTGATATCCTCTTCCATGACGGAGGAGGGCATCCACCGGCCTTGAAGGCTGGATCCGGACATGATTGAAGATCCGGAGCACCTGACCTGGGCTTTGGGTGTTAGAACTCGAGGCGGGGGAGGGGTTCGATTGAGCACGAGAGGGAAAAAGCGAAAACCTTGTCCCTTTATAAAGAGGGTGAATATCAAGCGTCCTCTCTGTAGCCGCTTGGGACTTGCCTATAATCTAGGAGTCCTAGACACGGTTGGGTTACCCATGACCGTATTAATGAGAATCCCGTAATTGGGGGAACATGATCTCTGCTTTGACAAGACGTGTCAAGAAACCGCCTCACGTTATGTGTGGAGCTGGTTGAAGAAAAACGGTTCGAATAAGCACCGGGCCATGGCATAATGTCATGTTGCCAAAATGTGTCAGCAGATTAAGATTTGTGTAAATGTTATTCTATCTATGATAGTATGTGGAACTTATTTTGCAGAGCCGAACACTATCCTTGTGTTCAAAATCTGCTATGAAGTATTCGGAGGAGGAACCCGCCTTGCAATGCCGAAGACAATCTGCGCGCCGGACTCGTCGTCATTGAAGCCTGGTTCAGGGGCTACTGAGGGAGTCCTGGATTAGGGGGTGTCCGGATAGCCGGACTATAACCTTTGGCCGGACTCTGGACTATGAAGATACAAGATTGAAGACTTCGTCCCGTGTCCGGATGGGACTTTCCTTGGCATGGAAGGCAAGCTTGGCAATATGGATATGTAGATCTCCTCCCATTGTAACCCTAACCCTCTCCGGTGTCTATATAAACCGGAGGGTTTTAGTCCGTAGGACACAACAACCACAACATACAATCATACCATAGGCTAGCTTCTAGGGTTTAGCCTCTCCAATCTCGTGGTAGATCTACTCTTGTACTACCCATATCATCAATATTAATCAAGTAGGACGTAGGGTTTTACCTCCATTAAGAGGGCCCGAACCTGGGTAAAATATTGTGTCCCCTGCCTCCTGTTACCATCCGGCCTAGACGCACAGTTCGGGACCCCCTACCCAAGATCCATTGGTTTTGACACCGACAGTGACCAAGCCCCTTCTAACCTGGTTAGAAGTCGGAGCGCATCACGGTCTATGCAGATATCGCCGCCGCCTACGCTACCAAAAGCGTTGGCGCGCGTGCAGCTGCTCCTCGACTCCGCCTCCTCCCCCCCTATGGAGAAGCTCGACGAGGGGAGAGCCACCATCCGAAGCCTTGTCAGCTTCGTCAACAAAGACGAGCCGCTCCCAGCGGGACCGTCGCACCAGCGTCTTGACGAGCCGGTGCACGCTGGTGGTGGGGGGCCAGAGACACTGCAACCACGATGCACTCTCCCCCGCCGCGACCGCAACAACAGCCACCGGCCCGCCGACCTGACGTCGGTGACAATGTTTCCACCGTGTCGTTCTACCCGCGAACCCACCGAGACCAACGTCAAGTCCTTCAGGAACGAGCCCAGGAAGACGCTCGAACTACCACCGAACGACGACGGGAGACGCGCCATCAGTCAGATCGCCGTGCGGGGCCTACTATGGACCACCCGGCGCCGGGGGGCCCCGGCGACCTGCCTTATGAGGTGGGTTGTCCAGCCTTTACCCGAGAGCTGCGGCAGTTCCAGTGGCCCTCCCACCACACGTTCAAGCCCGATGTTGGCGAGAAGTACAACGACAAGACCCACCCGTCGGAGTTCCACAGCATCTATGTGACGCCCCGAGACCGTTGCGCCAGGTGTCTTCCGGTGTTTCGTTGTTGTTGCCTTGTCATTTGCTTGCATGTTGCATCTTGCCATGTCATCATCCGCATTGCATCATCATGTTTTTCAAAACTTGCATCCGTCCCCGTCTTAGCTTAGCTTAAGATCTTCGTATTTCAAGTCCACCGGCATGGGACCTGACCTTGGGAATAAGCCCCGCCTATGTTTCCCTTCTTCCATTCTCAAGTCAAGGGTGAGTCCCATGCGTCAGTTTGTGGATCGCGGTCTCACGCAAACCCTGCCTGGATAACATAACCACTGTGCTGAACTTCAAAAACCGACGCTATCGGGGCTGACAACATCAGTAGATGACTTTTCTCGCGGAATGCTATTAACGTTGGCTGGCTCGCTTGGCGGGTCGTCTCCTTATATACCTAAATCCTCGTTTCACTCATCTGTAAAGGTCTACCCTTCGAAAGGTAGGTTGAGTTCCCCCGTATGTAGCCAACCACACTCTACTCGCAGGGCTGTTCCGCTACCGGCGTGTAAAGAAGAAGATTTGGATCCGCGATTTCAACAAGTAGTTCGTGCTTCGTCGGCAGGGGAGACTATAGGCCATGAAAACCCACCCCTGGTATCTCCACGGCTCCGCCCTACAGCGAGAGGGACGCCTCGCGAGCCGGGCTTGCTCGGTAACTCGAGTCGATCAGTCCCATTCATTCTTGCCCGAAACAAGTGGGCTATTCATTCCGGTGCCACCTTTGTTCAATCGAGCGCTTAAGGAAGAGTAGGATCTGTTAGCAAGTCATATTCAATCACCCGGTCTTGGTAGGTTCGATCAGCTCTTCTCACCTTTCCGTCGACATCTACTAAGGCTTCAGCTTAAGTGGGTTCAGCCGCCCCAAGGTGTCAGATGATGATTGAACTGAACTATCTGAATCTGAAACCGCTGACCCGAGCCACCAGGTTTGAGAATAAGGTGGGATCCAAGAATGTAGTGGCTGGCCTATTCTTCGACTACTTCTTCCTTCGACTAGCGCGCCCAGAAGAAGAAAGACCCGCCGCTAACGATTTGGAAATCCCTGGTGCGCTGAGTGTAGTCACCACAATTTGAGAGTCCATCATAATTTTATCCCTCACCTTATTCTGCTGTTCCTCGACTCTCAGGAAGGTAAGATCATCAATCAATAGTAGGCTGCTGCTCTGTGCAGTTAAAGATGGGATCCAACCTGTTCTGTTTGCTTGTTTCCTATAATCTGTGCCTAAGCACGACAGATGCCGTACACTTGAGTGGCAAAGGAAAGCGAGACCGTACTTCTTTTGCCAGCCACGCCATACAATTGAAATAGAAATATGGGACGATTCCAGAATTTTGAATAGCCCTCTCTATTGGTATTGGCATTGGCTCGAGAGCAAGGACCTTATTTGATCGCTTAGAACTTGATGGAGGGAAACTCACTCGCCTCATTCCCACGGAAAACGAATATTAAGAAGATAGATACCATTCCGTCGATACTAGATTCATTCTTTCCGCGAGGGCAGAAAAGAGATCCCTTACCCTTTCTTTAGAAAATGATGAATATGAAGTCCGGGAGGCTCGTCCTGAGCAGGCGGGGCGTCCTGAGCAGGTGGGGGTCCAGAATCAATTCCAAAGTTACAGAGGGAGGAGAGGGGCTTCGTCTTTTTAGGTCTCTGAAAAGCCAGAGAACTGTCCCGATTTCTCATAATGCCAGGCCCAAAAGTCCTCCATCCGCACGGTAACGGCAGTGCTCCTATCCAACGGCCGGGGATCTATTCGATTTCTCAATTTGCTAATGCCGATAAGCTTAGGTTGTTATTTCATCGTCACTTTTGATTCCTCAGTAGGTAGGGACAACGTTCGAGATCTCATCCGACCGTCTATTTCTCACTGATTGGGAGACAATGAACTCACTTCTGATCAAATTGGATTGGATGAATCGGTAATCTTTCTCTGTCTTGTGAGAGAGAGAGTCACTTGCTGTATTGAGAGCGGGCGGGTGTACTCGATTAATTTCTCAGTCCCTCTAGTCGGGTGGGCGCCGGCTGGCCGGATCAGCCAACGGTTCGAGCACTTAGCACAATGTGCCACTTAACCGGACGAGCGCAAGACCGGGTCTACCTACCTCAGGGACTTCAACGGGCCTTACAAGCTCAATAAATTGCAATTCTTCACCTTTTCCTCAGACAGTGGGAATGCATTTTCTTACTTGATTGACATCGACAGATATGTGTACCTTCGGCTTTGTGGTCACTCAAGGTCCTTGGTCCGAGCTTCCCAAGCTCTATGCTGTTTGGGAACTCAGCAAGGGTCTTACCCACTCAAGAAATGAAAGAGTTAGGTAGTCGAGGTATTCTAGTATTTCCCCTTTCCTTAATATTCACCGTCGAGTCATCAAAGCCGTCAACTAATTCAGAGGGGCTCGGGAGCTTTTGGAGGTCAGGGAGAAGTGTGTGTGGCCCTGATTTGATGACCTGGCTAAAACACCTATTCCTTTTTTCTGGAATTGCTGCCGAAAGCCTGTTTGCGGGCGCTGAAGGAACTCCTGAACAGACTCCAAAACGGTCGGGCACGATCTCAAACTTCTAGGGCGGCAAGGGCCAAACAGCATATGTGAATGGGCAGAGGCAAGGTTTGATACTAGAGAAGCCATTTTGCTCCCGGGTATTCTGAGTGGAGTCTGGAATGAGACCTGCCGGTCGCGTCAGAGACATCTTTATCTGATTTTGAGGCTTCGTCGTCCGGCTCCTCCAAAATTATGTTAGGATCGGCTGGGGCCGTATGAAGGAAGTACTTCAACGAATGGGTAGGTTGCCAACCCAACATGGGTTGGTATCTGAATGAAAGTCGGTAAGCAATCAATCTAGTGCTGATCAAATGGGGTTTCCGGGTAGGCACCAAGCAGATTCTGGATAAAATTATCCATACCACCACCT
Organism: Triticum aestivum; assembly: GCF_018294505.1. Classification (NCBI taxonomy): domain Eukaryota; kingdom Viridiplantae; phylum Streptophyta; class Magnoliopsida; order Poales; family Poaceae; genus Triticum; species Triticum aestivum. The sequence goes on from NC_057806.1 coordinate 455,519,135, forward strand.
GCCCGAATATCCTCTAATATGCCCTGCCAAGTTTCGCCATTTCGGTGGCGGGGCCCTTGTGAGCCTCCAAAATATCTTGAAGTCCATGGGGAGTGATTTCGTATCCGGTCAAAATCTTGGCTAATTGATCGAAGTGGGTAGCTCCAGTTGGTATTTCAGGTTTCACATTGTACAGAATGAAATCATCGGGCATACGGCTGCTGACTCTACTGAAGCAGCCTAGAACCCCGGACTGCGGGCTTTCGCTCTTACCCGTGAAGGGATAAGAGCTCAGAGCGATTGCTCAACCGTACTTTTGCTATCTTACGTAGAGCTGAATTAGGTTTTTTCGGTGTTCTCGTCGAAACACGCAGGCATACTCCTTGCTGGAGTCTGTTTTACGGTGAACACCCATTTGCATCCAACTGCTCTTTTTCCTGCTGAGACGAAAGAGTGGTCTTTCAGGATTGGTCGTTGTGTGTCACCACCTCCCACCTATCCTACACATTCGAATTTCTTCATCTTCCAAAGTATGTGAGTGAGGTAAAAATTCCATGGATCGATCTCATCACTCACATCCAACAACTAGTGAAAGATGTAATGATGAAGCCCCCACCGTGCCGCAGGGACGAACTTCAATAGCCCATCATAGCACTCTCGTCGGGCCGTCAGAGCGGGACTTCTTTGGTAAAAATAACTTGATTCTATTCCTTTTTAGTAAGGAGGCGGCATGCTGGTCAATCAATGACAATGATAAGCTCTATAAAAAAAGAGTCTATTGCTCTTCGACACGTTTTATATTGCTAAATCAACTGCTCCTCCAGAATGGCTGGTAATACCACTTAAGGGCGGATAGACTGTCCACCCAGTGCCGCTGCCCACTTTGGGAGCGGCATTGACGCCACCTCTTCCGAGCGAAGGGACAGGTAAGCTTGCTCCTTGCACTGGCTTGCTTCGCCCAGATAGGAGTTGTATTTCGAACTGACCCCGGGTCTGATCTAGAAATGGTAAATCCTATTTGATCTTCAAGGTTAAGTACTTCTGGATTCCTTTTTTGTTACCGGGGTCGACCCCAAAGCCATAATGTCTCAAAACAGCGCTCCCTGCGGGTAATAGCAAGAGAGTGAAGAACGAATGATCCTCAAAAAAGTCAGCAGTGAATGAGTCCGACTCGAGTTCGTGAGTCAAAGGCGTGGCAAGAGAGTGAGTTCGACTCGCCCCATCATCGTACCCAGTCCTGCTATCGGCTCAGCCCTATCTATTCATCTCTCTTTTTTACATGGTCCTACCTTTTGTCTACGCTATTTTTTTGTCCCTTCTCAGCTCCTGTCCTTACTCTGGATAAATTGGAATGAAAGGAAAACAAACCACGGAATTGGAGAATCAGTTGTTCCTTTGCAGTGCTAGCCCATTCCCATTCCTAAATCAATAATTCGTAGTGCTTTTGCCTTTCTTCCGTACTCCTGGTGAACCAGTTGCTAGCCATAAATTCTTTCTATTTACTATTTTGATGGAATTCATGAGAATAGTACAATTAACAACTAAACCTAAAGGGATCCACTTGTCACCGTTCTGAGCCCAGACACACTTGCACGCGCCCGCGGCATGTTCGAAATAGTATTTTATAAGTGGCCGGAAAATGTTCTCGGATTGGGTTGAAAGTTGGCGTGTGGTCTTATTTTAGTGTAGGAAGACCGCCTGTCAAATTTCATCACGTTCGGGGTCCGTTTGATAGCCCAACCGTTAACTATAGCGACAATATAGCCAGTCTATCGTCGGACGTTTTCGGTCTCCGGAAAGAGTCGTCAGGTCTTTCTCTTCTCTTCTCTCAGCCCAAAGCTTTCTGCACAATCCGCTATCACCGCCAGGCCCCGAAACCCTTCCTCTCCGCACAGTTCATCGACCCCTCACGCGCGTCCAAAAGTTGTACCGAACCCGATCCGGGCAGTCATCGCCCTTGGGTCCGGATCATCCCCAAACATCTACAAAACATCTCCATTTTGTTAATTGGACATCCTAGCATATATTTTCTCGTTCGTCCGATTACGATCAGCGGGATCCGTTAGCCCCTATCCTAATCCACCAGCGTATATACGGAGTTAACCCTAGTTTTTAGGCCACTTGTCCCATCCATCTTCCTGCCCGCCACCGCCGCACTCTCCACCAAATCCCCACTCGGGATCCTCCCAGATTCGACCCCCACCAACCAGATCCCTCCCATGGCTCCCTTCGAATCCTCCCTTTCTGTCCGAGGAACCAGCACAGTCGCGCTCGAGCGCTCCCGAGGCCAAGCTCCTCCGACCTCACGACCCCGAAGCCCCGGCGACGACCAGCACCCGACGCCGGCAAGCAGCAGCAGCAACTACCGCATCCCCGATTCCCGAGCGACCTCGCTCCCCTGCCGTCTTCGGAACCGCGCCGCTGAGCCGCCCGAGCTCCTTCTTGCCCGCCTCCCTCCAACCAGAGCTCGCTGCGGGTGAGAGAGCCCTCTGACGCCGTTCATGTCCTCTGGATCATACTTCTTCTCGCTCCTAACCTCCTTTTCCCCTCTCTGCTCGCAACCGGAGGAGGAACGCCATGGCCGCCACACCATGAAGGCACATCGGCCCGGATCCGGCCGGGAACCAGATGAGCCCGCGCCTCCCCCGCCTCGGATCCAGTCGTCCCCGCGCCAAGTCCGCTGCTTCGCCTCCAGCCCTCGTGCACGCGACTCCGCTGCTTCGCCATCGCCCCGTCGTGGTCTTGTGGCCTGTCCTGCAGCTTGGCGACCTGATCCGTGCCTCTCCCAGCAGGATCTGGCCTCAGGCGACTCCCCAGGCTCCATCCCGTCCCCGCGTCCCCGCGGACCCCGCCGGAATCCGCGTAGCGCCGCCCTTGTCTTCGTCTGCCTGAACCACCGGCGAGCTGTTGCTCTGTCTCTGTCGAGCGGGAGGGACAACGCTCGTGCTCCTGTCGTGCGCCCGGTGAGCCACCCACCGGCCTTGCCAGGCCCAGCATCCAGTTGGCCCAATGTGAGCAGCCTCCCCCAGACCCTCTGTGCTCTGTTGGGCCAACAGAAACGGCCCATTTCATGTTTTTTTTCTCCATATAACGTTTTTCCTATTTTCCAGAAAACTGTTGTTTTACAGATAGGTCCCTAAACTTCATGCATTTAATAACTTCACAACCGTGCATCGGATCTAAATAAATTATATATGAAAGTTGCTTAGAATTTTGTCTAGTTTAATAATATGCAACTTTCATCTATGTTTAAAATGTTTAAAATGTTGTTTGTTTAAATTTGCTTAAATAACTTGCTAAAATGTTTAAATTCATAACTAATTAACCGTAGCTCGGTTTTAAATAATCTTTATATGTAACTGGGGTAGAAAAATGCCTATTTTAACATGGTGGCTTTACTTTGCATGTTTAATAACTCTAAAATTGTGTTTAGGACAGAACAGTACCAAACCTAATATATGCCTATGGGGATTTACCGGAATTGTTGTTCGTTGCTTCCGACCTCATTTAAACTTGACTAGATAGGTAGTTTTACTTTTCTTCACCCTCTAGCCATGTTTAACAACATTTAATATTGTTGGGTACATAACCGAGAGAGAACTAAATAAGTCATATGGTGTTTCGTCAATATGCAACTCCGTTGCATAATGAGCTCCACTTAATTTGTAGGATTGTTTGTGCACTTTGCCATGTCATGTTTCATTAAACCGGACATGCATCATACTCGATTGTGCATCATGTCATGTTGATGTGTTGGTTGTTTACTATGTTGTTTGCTTCTTTCCGGTGTTGCTTCTTCGGGTTGGTTCCGATAATGTCGTGTGTGTGAGGATCCGTTCGACTACGTCCGTTTATCTTCTTCATGGACCCGTTCTTCTTCCTTGCGGGATCTCAGGCAAGATGACCATACTGTAACGCCCTCGATGCGGCTATATCTCCCACGTGTCGAGGCACGACTTAGAGGCATAACCGCATTGAAAGCAATGTCGCAAGTTAGGCAATCATCACAACATCCCATGTAATATAGATAATAAAAGAGGAGATACATAGTTGGCTTACACTCGCCATGTAAAACAAAGTACATAAATAGCATTACATCAATCAAACACTCATGGCCTGACTACGTCGCCAAAATAAAAGATAAACCCAACATGCGACACGGTTCCGATCACCCCAACTGGGCACCACTACTGATCATCAGGGAAAGACACGTAGTAACGGCGTGAGTCCTCGTCGAACTCCCACTTGAGCTCAAGCGCGTCATCTGGAACGGAGTCATCAGGCCCTGCATCTGGTTTGGAAGTAATCTGTGAGCCATAGGGACTCAGCAATCTCGCACCCTCGCGATCAAGACTATTTAAGCTTATAGGTAAGGGCAAGGTAAAATATGTGGAGCTGCAGCAAGCGACTAGCATATATGGTGGCTAACCTGTTTGCAAAAGAGAGCGAGAAGAGGAGGCAAAGCGCGAACGAGAAACTAGAGAGCAACATGCGGCAAGCATTACTCCAACACCGTGTTCACTTCCGGACTCCGCCGAGAAGAGACCATCACGGTAACTCACACTATTGATTCATTTTTAATTAAGTTAAGGTTCAAGTTATCTACAACCGGATATTAACAAATTCCCATCTGCCTATAACCGCGGGCACGGCTTTTGAAAGTTCAAATCCCTGCAGGGGAGTCCCAACTTAGCCCATGACAAGCTCTCACGGTCAACGCAGGAATAGACCTCCTCCCGAGACATTCCGATCAGACTCGGTATCCCGGTTCTACAAGACACTTCGACAAGTTAAAACAAATCCAGCAACACCGCCCGAATGTGCCGACAAATCCCGATAGGAGCTGCACATATCTCGTTCTCAGGGCACACTCAGATGAGCGCTCCATACAACTAAAACCAAGCCTCGAGTTTCGCCGAGGGGGCGCTGCACAGGACTCTAGTTCGGACCAACACTCAGAGGAGCACTGGCACGAGGGGGTTTAAAATAAAATGACCCTCGGGCTCCGGAAACCCAAGGGAAAGAGGCTAGGTGGCAAATGGTAAAACCAAGGTTGGGCATTGCTGGAAAAGCTTTAATCAAGGCGAACTATCAAGGGGTTCCCATTATAACCCAACCGCATAAGGAACGCAAAATCCGGGAACATAACACCGATATGACGGAAACTAGGGCGGCAAGAGTGGAACAAAACACTAGGCGAGAGGCCGAGCCTTCCACCCTTTACCAAGTATATAGATGCATTAAGATAACAAGATAAAATAATGATATCCCAACAAGTAAATAATGTTCCAACAAGGAACAGTCTCCAATCTTCACCTGCAACTAACAACGCTATAAGAGGGGCTGAGCAAAGCGGTAACATAGCCAAACAACGGTTTGCTAGGACAAGGTGGGTTAGAGGTTTGACATGGCAATTTGGGAGGCATGATAAGCAAGTGGTAGGCATCATAGTATAGGCATAGCAAAAGAGCGAGCATCTAGCAAAGCAAATATAGTTGTGATTTCGAGGGTATGATCATCTTGCCTGCAAAGTTGTCAGAGTTGACTGGATCCTCAAAAGCAAACTCAACGGGCTCCTCGTTAGCGAACTCGTCTCCCAGCTCTACTCAAACAAGACAAACAAGCAACAAGGACACAATCAACCACGTGCAAAGCTCAAACAATATGATGCAAAGATGGTATGCTATGCGGGATGCGATATGCGATGCATATGCAAGATTCGACAAGGAAAGAATGAACCTGGCCTCTACTTGGAAATCCAAATGTGCCACTGGAAAGGTGAGGTGAAACCGCTTGAAAACGATATAAAGAACGCCGGAATCGGAGTTACGGTTTGGAAATTGCGAGCGATTCAAATATGACCACGTTCTGCGATTTACAGCAAGTAGCCAACTAGATGCAACAAGATGAACATGCTACAACACTCAAACATGGCAACAAAATACATGGCAGGGATCCATTCATGATGCTTAACAAAAGACTAGCACTGAGCTACGGCCAATTCATCCATTAATAGGTTCAAACAAGCATGGCAAAAATGCATTTGGTAAACAGATTTCAGACTTAGTGAAATTAACACTTGTCTGGAATTTCAGATCAGATAGCACTCTTTGAAGCATGAAAACTATATGCTACCGGAGCTGAACATGGCAAAGTAAAGCATGGCATGGAGTTACTCAAAGAGCTTAACAAAAGTCCCTTAGTGACCTTGAGCTAAAAGGGATCAGAAAATACAATTGCAAGCATGTGAACATGGCAAAAACATAATCAGTTCTCCGACTTAGTGAAAACTGGAGCATGCTGAAACAGATATCAAGTAGGCATGTTTACGAGCTCGATGCACTCACTACAGAGCAAGTCATGACAATCTAAGCATACACCCATCAAAAATACGCAAAATACAAGCTAGAAATGGCAAGAACAATAACATAGCATGCACGGATCAACTACAGCATCCTCGGCAAAATCGCTAACAAGTAGACAATCTGCCCAGATTCACGAAATAGCAAAATTAGAGCTCGATTGACTCAAGCTAGGGTGCTCCATAATTGCAAACAAAGACATGGATGGATAGAGCACTGCAAGGTTAATAAAACATCCTTACTGATCATCCTCAAAAGAGGCACGGATCACTAGGAAACAACATGAACATATGGCATATTGAGATAAACAGTCCAAGGACTTAGTGGAAATGCTAAGTCCCTGAAATCAGCATTAACGAATGCTCCACTTTGCAAGCTTGTGCTAGTCACCACACACATCACAAAAATACATGGGTTGCACCTCTGGATAGATGGCAAAACATATGACAAAACTCATGAAGAGCTCAAGGCATATCATGCACACAATAATCATGGCAAAAATGACAAATATCTAAATGGAGCAGCAGATCTGACAATTATCTGAAATAGCATTCTTCTAACAGCATTTTGGGCATCAAGATGAACTCAAATGAAAATGATGCAATGAGATGAAATGATGTACTCTCTGAGATGAATATTTTGATATGCTATATGCCCAAAACGGAGCTACGGATGCGGAGTTACGATGCGATGAACATAGCCAAATATTTAGGGTTTCGAGCAAAAAAGTCAACCAAGCAATTTGGATCTGGATCTGGATCTCGCCGGCGCAGAAAATGAGGTTGGCCGGCCGGAGCTGAAGAACTCGCCGGAACAGTGTCAAGCCTCGCCGGAGTTGTCGCGGGGCGCCGGAGTGGAGGGGCTCGCCGGCCGGAGGGGACACCGGGGCGGTCGCCGGCTTCGGGCGGCGAGGCGGCGGAGGAAGCGGTCGCCGGCGCGGGGAGGCGCTCTCCGGTGAAGGGCGGCGCGGCCCGGGCGGAACGGCGGCGAGGGTTGGGCGCGGACGCCGGGATGGCGCGGCGGGCGGTGCGTGGTGCGGGCCGCGGGGGCCCCGCCTGGGCTCGGCGGGCCGGCGGCGGAGGGAGGCGGCCGGGCGAATGGGGAGGTGCCACGTGGCGGCGGCGGGTTCAGTGGACACATCCGGCGCCGGCGAACATTGTCCGGCGCACGGAGGAAGAAGAGGGCTAGGGTTTTGGGGGAGAGATCCGAATTTTTAGGAGTGGGTCTATATATAGGCATAGGGGAAGCTTGGAGTGTCCAAATGAGGTGCGGTTTTCGGCCACGCGATCGTGATCGAACGCTGTAGATGATGGAGAGGGTTTTGGTGGGTTTTGGGCCAAATTGGAGGGGTGTTGGGCAGAAACACACACGAGGCCTTTTCGGTCCTCGGTTAATCGTTGGAGCATCAAACGAAGTTCAAATGGTACGAAACTTGACAGGCGGTCTACCGGTAGTAAACCAAGGCCGCTTGGCAAGTCTCGGTCCAATCCGGAAATGTTAAACCCCCACACACGAAAGAAAGGTAGAAATGACCACCGGAGGAGAACGGAGCGCCGGAATGCAAAACGGACAACGGGGAAAATGCTCGGATGCATGAGATGAACACGTATGCAAATGCAATGCACATGATGACATGATATGAGATGCATGACAACGACAACAACACACGGAGACAAAAACCCGAACCCGAGAGAATAAAATAACTTAACGCCGGAAACGGCAAGAGTTGGAGTACATATTAGGTAACTCATATCCGGGGTGTTACAACACTCCACCACTACGAAAGGATCTCGTCCCGAGATCTAGGATTGAAAGAACGCCGGGTACTCAAAACGGAGGTGATCCTCGCGTTCCCAGGTAGCTTCACGGTCGGAATGGTGTGACCACTTGACTTTGAGGAATTTGATTGACTTGTTGCGAGTCTTGCGTTCAGTCTCTTCAAGAATAGCAACGGGGTGCTCACGATAAGAGAGATCTTCTTGGAGCTCAATGTCCTCGAAGTTGACGGTGCGGTCAGGAGTCTTGAAGCACTTTCGGAGCTGAGAGACATGGAACACGTCATGCACATTTGCAAAGTTTGAAGGAAGCTCGAGTTGATAGGCGAGATCGCCTCTCTTGCTGACGATCTTGAAAGGTCCCACGTATCTAGGGGCAAGCTTCCCTTTGATACCGAAGCGACGAGTACCTTTCATTAGGAGAGACGCGGAGGTAAACATGATCTCCGATCTCGAAAGCCAAATCACGGTGCTTACTATCATAGTAGCTCTTCTGGCGGGATTGGGCTGCTTTGAGGTTATCTCGAATGACTTTGCACATTTCCTCTGCCTCTGTGATTAAGTCATTACCCAAAAGCTGACGTTCACCGGTTTCAGACCAGTTGAGAGGGGTACGGCACTTCCTGCCATACAGAATTTCAAATGGGGCCTTGCCCGAACTTGCTTGAAAACTGTTGTTGTAGGAGAATTCAGCATATGGAAGACAATCCTCCCACTTCATGCCGAAGGAGATCACACAAGCCCTGAGCATATCTTCAAGAATCTGGTTGACACGCTCGACTTGACCGCTAGTTTGAGGATGGAAAGCTGTGCTGAAGCGGATGTTGGTGCCCATGGCCTTCTGAAAAGAATCCCAAAACTTGGAGGTAAAGATGCTGCCACGGTCTGAAGAGATCACTTGTGGAATACCGTGCAGAGAGACAATTCGAGAGGTATAGAGCTCCGCCAATTGAGCTGCAGTGATTGACTCTTTGATAGGCAGAAAGTGAGCCACTTTAGTGAGTTTGTCGATGACAACGAATATAGCATCATTGCCACGCTTGGACTTTGGAAACCCAGTCACGAAGTCCATCTCAATGTGGTCAAACTTCCATTCTGGAATGGCAAGAGGTTGGAGGAGACCAGCTGGCCTTTGGTGTTCTGCCTTCACTCTTCTGCAGACATCACACTCATTCACGAACTGAGCAATCTCGCGCTTCATTCGAGTCCACCAATAAGCCTGCTTGAGGTCCTGATACATCTTCGTGCTCCCAGGGTGGATGGAGAGGAGAGAATTGTGAGCCTCGTTCATGATCACTTTACGAAGGTCACCTTTGGGCACAACAATACGATCCTCGAAGAAGAGAGTATCCTTGTCATCAAGGCGGTAGCACTTGTACTTGGGTTGACTCTTGGCAATCCCAATCTTCACCTTTTTCACCATAGCATCAAGAAGCTGAGCTTGGCGAATCTGGTCTTCCAAGGTAGGAGAGACTTGAAGGTTGGCGAGGAAACCTTGAGGAACAACTTGCAGATTAAGTTTGCGGAAAGCTTCACAAAGCTCGGGTTGATAAGGCTTGAGAATCAGACTGTTGCAATAAGCCTTCCTGCTCAATGCGTCAGCAATCACATTGGCCTTGCCTGGAGTATACTCGATACTCGGATTATACTCTTGAATCATTTCGACCCATCGAGTCTGCCTGAGGTTGAGATTAGGCTGAGTGAAGATGTACTTGAGACTCTTGTGGTCAGTGAAAATGTCCACTTTTCTTCCCAATAAGAGATGTCTCCAAGTCAAAAGAGCATGCACAACTGCCGCCAACTCGAGGTCATGAGTGGGGTAGTTCTTCTCATTGGGCTTCAACTGGCGAGAGGTATAAGCCACAACTTTCTTCTCTTGCATCAACACTGCGCCAAGACCTTGGAGAGAGGCATCGCAAAAGACCTCGTACGGTTTGGATTCATCAGGCGGAGTCAGAACTGGAGCAGTGACCAATTTCTCTTTCAAAGTGTTGAAAGCAATGTCACACTCCGGAGACCAAACGTACTTGACGTGCTTCTGGAGAAGATTTGAGAGAGGCTTCGCGATCTTAGAAAAGTTTTCAACGAATCTTCGACAGTAGCTTGCGAGACCGAGGAAGCTATGGAGTTGTTTCACATTCTGAGGTGATTCCCAATTCACAATTGCAGACACCTTCTCAGGATTCACCGCAATGCCCTTGGCAGAGATGATATGACCAAGATAAAGAACCTCATCGAGCCAAAATTCGCACTTGGAGAACTTGGCGTAGAACTTGTGTTCCCTGAGCTTATCGAGTACCAAACGCAAGTGCTTGGCATGATCTTCCTTGTTCTTCGAAAAGACCAGAATGTCGTCGAGATGGACCAAAACGAAGTCATTGGTGTAGGCGTTGAAGATGAAGTTCATCACGCGAGAGAAAGTCAGATGAGCGTTGACAAGGCCAAAAGACATGACAGTGTATTCATATGAACCAAAGCTTGTCCTGAAAGCCGTCTTGGGAATATCTTGCTCACGGATTCGAATCTGATGATAACCCATACGGAGATCAAGCTTGGAGAATACTTGGGTGCCTTTGAGTTGTTCGAACAACTCATTGATGTTGGGAAGTGGGTATTTGTTCTTGATGGTCTTCTTGTTCAATGGACGGTAATCAACACAAAGTCGGTCCGTTCCATCCTTCTTCTTCACAAAAAGAACACCACAACCCCACGGAGAAGAACTAGGTCGGATGAGACCCATTCGCTCTTGAATATCGAGTTGCTTCTTCAGCTCCTTCAACTCTTCAGGTCCGAGCTTGTAAGGACGCTTACACACTGGTTCCGTGCCAGGCTCAAGATCAATGACGAATTCAACTGGCCGGTGCGGAGGCATTCCTGGAAGCTCTTCTGGAAAGACGTCTTGATATTCGCAAACGACTGGAATTTGCGAGATAGCATCCAGTTCACCCTTCTCATTGAGATAAAACAGACGGATGGTATCATCACGAGCGGCAAAGACAATTACATCCTCAGACGAATGAGTCAATTGAATCTGCCTGGCTGCACAATCAAGATGCCCCTTGTGCTTAGAAAGCCAATCCATCCCGAGAATAAGATCAATATCCGAGTTGCCCAGAACAATAGGAGAAGCTAGAAATTTGTAGTCGCCCAACGTGATAGTAACATCCGGGACGTAGGTGGTAGCTGTCATTTGCTTGCCCGGTGACACAATTTGCAAGGAACTTTGCAGATACTGATAATCGCACTCATACTTTGATGCAAAAGGTTTGGAAATGAAACAATGCGATGCACCAGTGTCAAAAAGAACTTTTGCAGGGATATCGTTAACAGGAAGGTTACCCATGATGACATCTGACGAGTCCTCTGCCTGAGCTGCATTCATCAAGTTGACCTTGGCGTGCTTGGGGTTATGCTTGACCACAACTGTACTTGCCGATCTCATAGGAGGAGGAGGAGGGAGACGCCTCTGATTGAAGCATTTGTTGGCATAGTGACCCTTCTGTTGGCACTTGTTGCACGTGACCTCTGAAAGCGGACGGTGATACGGAGCACTCGATCTTGGAGCTTGAGACGAAGTCTTGTTCTGAAAGCCAGGGTTGGGTGGGTGGGAAGATCCACTGCCACCTTTGCTCTTCTGCTGATACGGCTGACGGAACGGAGGAGGAGGAAGCCAATACTTCTGCTGCTTGGCCACTTGAGTAGAGGAAGAAGGAGTAGCATCTCTGACTCGCTTCTTGGAAGCATCACACCTCAGTTGAGCGGCCTCTTGCTTCAATGCCATGTTGTAGAACTCATCGTACCTCAAGGGCTCAAAGAGAACAAGAGCTAGCTGAATTTCTTCTCTGAGACCACCCCTGAACTGGTATATCATGCTCTTCTCGTCAGGGACGTCCTGCTTAGCAAAGCGGGCGAGCTTCTGAAACAACTTGTTGTAGTCATAGACAGACAAAGAGCCTTGCTTCAGGTTGCGGAATTCCTCACGCTTGCTTTCAACCACGCTCTGAGGAATATGATGAGCTTTGAAGTCTTGACGGAATTCATCCCAGGTAATCACACGGCCTCCTCTGGAATCCTTGTACTGCTGGAACCATTCTGCAGCTTGGTCTTTGAGTTGGAAGGAAGCGAACTTGACAAAGTCCTCAGGCCTGACGTTACTGCACTCGAAATGCTTGCACAGATCCACGAGCCAATCGTCAGCATCAGTTGCCTCAACACAATTGCTGAAAGTCTTTGGCCCGTTAGCAAGGAACTGGTTGAGTGTAGCAAAGTGATTCTGATTGTTGCCTTGGTTGCCTTGGTTCGCTTGATTGCGCTCTTGAAGAATTTGCATGATCAACTGTGTGTTTGCATTGGTTGCGGCCATCACAGCTTGCCATGCCTCCGGAGGAGGTGGAGGTGGTGGCGGATCCTGATTCTGATTCTGATTGGTGCTCTTAGCAGGAGCCATCCTGAAGAGGTGACCACCGTTAGCACATTGATAGACAAAATGAAGCTGAATCAAACGGGTTGAAATTGCAACATAAAGTCTTCACACCCGAACATAAGAACGAATGCATTCCTCTTGAAATGGTCACATATCCATAAATTGAGAAGCCACTTAGAATTTAGGTAGAGGAATAAATCAACAAGGTACGGATCAAGAACGAATACTCGGTAAGAAATCCCAATCTCAAACCAAATATCCGTGGAAGAAGAACTAGAGCTACAAGAATTCCCACCTATGAAACTCCCGAACCTTTCCGGTTATGCAATCAGGTGTTGGGGATACAGGGGAAGCATAATATCTCACCCAAATCTAGCAAATCCTACATCCAGCTGTATCCATCCTTCAACACATAACCGAGAAAAACTTCGGAAACCATCTACCTCAACCTTCGAAAAGCATCCGTTATACAAGTTATGGCGATACTCCCGAACTCCCACCCCAGTACTGGGTGGCGTCGAGGTTATCTCACCAACGAACTGCATAAAAGAGATTTTCGATGTCGGCGTACTAAACTCAGGTATTCCAGAACTGCAACGATAAAATTGTGACGACAACACCTCAGAGCTCAACTCCCCGGGACACTGCCACAACCCCTAAAGACAGGAGGCACCAAGAACAATGTTCTCGTCACAAAACCATCGGAACGATTCCAAGATACCCGCGTGATCCTAAATTTTTTTTAGTGAAATTTGAGAAGAGAAGAGTCAAAACTCTACGTCAGGATGCCTTACCAGAGCGATGAGGAGACTGGGGAGTAAAAAGAATTCCTAAACTCTCCGATATATAATTCCTAAATGACTCAAAACATTTTCTAGACTCAACAACGGCTGCTAAAAACGATCAAGCAATGGGGCTCCTAAGGTCGGGGAAGGCTCTGATTACCAACATGTAACGCCCTCGATGCGGCTATATCTCCCACGTGTCGAGGCACGACTTAGAGGCATAACCGCATTGAAAGCAATGTGACAAGTTAGGCAATCTTCACAACATCCCATGTAATATAGATAATAAAAGGGGAGATACATAGTTGGCTTACACTCGCCACGTCAAACAAAGTACATAAATAGCATTACATCAATCAAACACTCATGGCCCGACTACGGCGCCAAAATAAAAGATAAACCCAACATGCGACACGGTCCCGATCACCCCAACTGGGCACCACTACTGATCATCAGGGAAAGACACGTAGTAACAGCGTGAGTCCTCGTCGAACTCCCACTTGAGCTCAAGCGCGTCATCTGGAACGGAATCATCAGGCCCTGCATCTGGTTTGGAAGTAATCTGTGAGCCACAGGGACTCAGCAATCTCGCACCCTCGCGATCAAGACTATTTAAGCTTATAGGCAAGGGCAAGGTAAAATATGTGGAGCTGCAGCAAGCGACTAGCATATATGGTGGCTAACCTGTTCGCAAAAGAGAGCGAGAAGAGGAGGCAAAGCGCGAACGAGAAACTAGAGAGCAACCTCCAGCAAGCATTACTCCAACACCGTGTTCACTTCCCGGACTCCGCGAGAAGAGACCATCACGGTAACTCACACAGTTGATTCATTTTAATTAAGTTAAGGTTCAAGTTATCTACAACCGGACATTAACAAATTCCCATCTGCCCATAACCGCGGGCACGGCTTTTGAAAGTTCAAATCCCTGCAGGGAGTCCCAACTTAGCCCATGACAAGCTCTCACGGACAACGAAGGAATAGACCTCCTCCCGAGACATTCCGATCAGACTCGGTATCCCGGTTCTACAAAACACTTCGACAAGTTAAAACAAATCGAGCAACACCGCCCGAATGTGCCGACAAATCCCGATAGGAGCTGCACATATCTCGTTCTCAGGGCACACTCAGATGAGCGCTCCATACAACTAAAACCAAACCTCGAGTTTCCCCGAGGGGGCGCTGCATAGGACTCTAGTTCGGACCAACACTCAAAGGAGCACTAGCCCGGGGGGAGGGGGTTTAAAATATGATGACCCTCGGGCTCCGGAAACCCAAGGGAAAGAGGCTAGGTGGCAAATGGTAAAAACCAAGGTTGGGCATTGCTGGAAAAGCTTTAATCAAGGTGAACTATCAAGGGGTTCCCATTATAACCCAACCGCGTAAGGAACGCAAAATCCGGGAACATAACACCGATATGATGGAAACTAGGGCGGCAAGAGTGGAACAAAACACTAGGCGAGAGGCCGAGCCTTCCACCCTTTACCAAGTATATAGATGCATTAAGATAACAAGATAAAATAATGATATCCCAACAAGTAAATAATGTTCCAACAAGGAACAGTCTCTAATCTTCACCTGCAACTAACAACGCTATAAGAGGGGCTGAGCAAAGCGGTAACATAGCCAAACAACGGTTTGCTAGGACAAGGTGGGTTAGAGGTTTGACATGGCAATTTGGGAGGCATGATAAGCAAGTGGTAGGCATCGTAGTATAGGCATAGCAAAAGAGCGAGCATCTAGCAAAGCAAATATAGTAGTGATTTCGAGGGTATGATCATCTTGCCTGCAAAGTTATCAGAGTTGACTGGATCCTTGAAATCAAACTCAACGGTCTCCTCGTTAGCGAACTCGTCTCCCGGCTCTACTCAAACAAGATGAACAAGCAACAAGGACACAATCAACCACGTGCAAAGCTCAAACAATATGATGCAAAGATGGTATGCTATGCGGGATGCGATATGCGATGCATATGCAAGATTCGACAAGGAAAGAATGAACCTGGCCCCTACTTGGGAATCCAAGTGTGCCACTAGAAAGGTGAGGTGAAACCGCTTGAAAACGATATAAAGAACGCCGGAATCGGAGTTACGGTTTGGAAATGGCAAGCGATTCAAATATGACCATGTTTTGCGATTTACAACAAGTAGGCAACTAGATGCAACAAGATGAACATGCTACGACACTCAAACATGGCAACAAAATACATGGCGGGGATCCATTCATGATGCTTAACAAAAGACTAGCACTGAGCTACGGCCAATTCATCCATTAACAGGTTCAAACAAGCATGGCAAAAATGCATTTGGTAAACATATTTCAGACTTAGTGAAATTAACACTTGTCTGGAATTTCAGATCAGATAGCACTCTTTGGAGCATGAAAACTATATGCTACAGGAGCTGAACATGGCAAAGTAAAGCATGGCGTGGAGATACTCAAAGAACTTAATAAAAGTCCTTTAGTGACCTTGAGCCAAAAGGCATCAGAAAATACAATTGCAAGCATGTGAACATGGCAAAAACATAATCAGTTCTCCGACTTAGTGAAAACTGGAGCATGCTGAAACAGATATCAAGTAGGCATGTTTACGAGCTCGATGCACTCACTACAGAGCAAGTCATGACAATCTAAGCATACGCCCATCAAGAATACGCAAAATACAAGCTAGAAATGGCAAGAACAATAACATAGCATGCACGGATCAACTACACCATCCTCGGCAAAATCGCTAACAAGTAGACAATCTGCCCAGATTCACGAAATAGCAAAATTAGAGCTCGATTGACTCAAGCTAGGGTGCTCCATAATTGCAAACAAAGACATGGATGGATAGAGCACTACAAGATTAACAAAACATCCTTACTGATCATCCTCAAAAGAGGCACGGATCACTAGGAAACAACATGAACATATGGCATATTGAGATAAACAGTCCAAGGACTTAGTGGAAATGCTAAGTCCCTGAAATCAGCATTAACGAATGCTCCACTTTGCAAGATTGTGCTAGTCACCACACACATCACAAAAATACATGGGTTGCACCTCTGGATAGATGGCAAAACATATGACAAAACTCATGAAGAGCTCAAGGCATATCATGCACACAATAATCATGGCAAAAATAACAAATATCTAAATGGAGCAGCAGATCCTACAATTATCTCAAATAGCATTATTCTAATAGCATTTCGGGCATCAAGATGAACTCAAATGAAAATGATGCAATGAGATGAAATGATGTACTCTCTGAGATGAACATTTTGATATGCTATATGCCCAAAACGGAGCTACGGATGCGGGGTTACGATGCGATGAACATAGCCAAATATTTAGGGTTTCGGGCAAAAAAAGTCAACCGAGCAATTTGGATCTGGATCTGGATCTCGCCGGCGCGGAAAACGAGGTTGGCCGGCCGGAGCTGAAGAACTTGCCGGAACAGTGTCGAGCCTCGCCGGAGTGGAGGGGCTCGCCGGCCGGAGGGGACACCGGGGTGGTCGCCGGCTTCGGGCGATGAGGTGGAGCGGCGAGGCGGCGGAGGAAGCGGTCGCCGGCGCGGGGCCGCGCTCTCCGGTGAAGGGCGGCGCGGCCCGAGCGGAACGGCGGCGAGGGTTGGGCGCAGACGCGGGGATGGCGCGGCGGGCGGTGCGCGGTGCGGGCCGCGGGGGCCCCGCCTGGACTCGGCGGGCCGGCGGCGGAGGGAGGCGGCCGGGCGAATGGGGAGGTGCCATGTGGCGGCGGTGGGTGCAGCGGTCACGTCCGGCGCCGGCGGACGTTGTCCGGCGCACGGAGGAAGAAGAGAGCTAGGGTTTCAGGGGAGAGATCCGAATTTTCGGGAGTGGGTCTATATATAGGCATAGGGGAAGCTAGGATTGTCCAAATGAGGTGCGGTTTTCGGCCACACGATCGTGATCGAACGGTCTAGATGATGGAGAGGGTTTTGGTGGGTTTTGGGCCAAATTGGAGGGGTGTTGGGCTGCAATACACGCGAGGCCTTTTCGGTCCCTCGGTTAACCGTTGGAGCATCAAACGAAGTCCAAATGGTACGAAACTTGACAGGCGGTCTACTAGTAGTAAACCAAGGCCGCTTGGCAAGTCTCGGTCCAATACGGAAATGTTTAATCCCCACACACGAAAGAAATGTAGAAATGACCACCGGAGGAGAACGGAGCGCCGGAATGCAAAACGGACAACGGGGAAAATGCTCGGATGCATGAGATGAACACGTATGCAAATGCAATGCACAAGATGATATGATATGAGATGCATGACAACGACAACAACACACGGAGACAAAAACCCGAACCCGAGAGAATAAAATAACTTAACGCCGGAAACGGCAAGAGTTGGAGTACATATTAGGTAACTCATATCCGGGGTGTTACACATACCCTTGAAATCACTTCTATCTTTGCTTGCTAGTTGCTCGCTCTTTCACTATGCCTATGCTGCGATACCTACCACTTGCTCATCATGCCTCCCATATTGATAAGCCAAGCCTCTAACCCACCATGTCCTAGCAAACCGTTGTTTGGCTATGTTACCGCTTTGCTCAGCCCCTCTTATAGCGTTGTTAGTTGCAGGTGAAGATTGGAGTTTGTTCCATGTTGGAACATGGTTATTGTTGGGATATCACAATATCTCTTATTTAATTAATGCATCTATATACTTGGTAAAGGGTGGAAGGCTCGGCCTTATGCCTGGTGTTTTGTTCCACTCTTGCCGCCCTAGTTTCCGTCATATCGGTGTTATGTTCCCGGATTTTGCGTTCCTTACGTGGTTGGGTTATAATGGGAACCCCTTGACAGTTCGCTTTGCATAAAACTCCTCCAGCAAGGCCCAACCTTGGTTTTACCATTCGCCACCTAGCCTTTTTCCCTTGGGAGTCGCGCATCTCGAGGGTCATCTTTATTTTAACCCCCCCAGGCCAGTGCTTGTCTAAGTGTTGGTCCAAACTAGAGCCACTTGCGGCGCCACCTCGGGGAAACTTGAGGGCTGGTTTTAGCTCTACGTAGTGTTCATCCGGTGTTGCCCTGAGAACGAGATATGTGCAGCTCCTATCAGGATGTCGGCGCATCGGGCGGTCTTGCTGGACTTGTTTTACCATTGTCGAGGATGTCTTGTAACCGGGATGCCAAGTCTGATCGGATTGTCTTGGGAGAAGGAATATCCTTCGTTGACCGTGAGAGCTTGTGATGGGCTAAGTTGGGACACCCCTGCAGGGATTTGAACTTTCGAAAGCCGTGCCCGCGGTTATGGGCAGATGGGAATTTGTTAATGTCCGGTTGTAGAAAACCTGAAGTTGACCTTAATTAAAATACATCAACCGCGTGTGTAACCGTGATGGTCTCTTCTCGGCGGAGTCCGGGAAGTGAACACGGTGTTGGAGTTATGCTTGACGTAGGTTGTTCTAGGATCACTTCTTGATCATAGTTGTTCGACCGTGCCTTTGCTCTCTCTTCTCGCTCTCATTTGCGTATGTTAGCCACCATA
Organism: Triticum aestivum; assembly: GCF_018294505.1. Lineage (NCBI taxonomy): Eukaryota > Viridiplantae > Streptophyta > Magnoliopsida > Poales > Poaceae > Triticum > Triticum aestivum. Next base: position 455,537,949 of record NC_057806.1, read on the forward strand.
TATGCTAGTCGCTTGCTGCAGCTCCACCTCATACCTTTTACCCTTCCTATAAGCTTAAATAGTCTTGATCGCGAGGGTGTGAGATTGCTGAGTCCCCGTGACCCCCGTGACTCACAGATACTTCCAAAACCAGTTTGCAGGTGCCGAGGATACCGTGCAGAAGATGCAACCGAGCTCAAGGAGGAGCTCGATGAAGATCTTGTCCTTTGTGTTGTTTCGTTCCAGTTGATCAGTAGTGGAGCCCAGTTGGGACGATCGGGGATCTGTGTAGCTTTTGGGGTAGTCTTCTTTTATTTTGGTTCCGTAGTCGGACCTTGATTGTATCTGGTTGATGTAATGCTTTATTCATGTAATTGTGTGAAGTGGCGATTGTAAGCCAACTATGTATCTTTTTCCCTTATGTATTACATGGGTTGTGTGAAGATTACCTCACTTGTGACATTGCTTTCAATGCGGTTATGCCTCTAAGTCGTGCTTCAACACGTGGGAGATATAGCCGCATCGAGGGTGTTACAAGTTGGTAATCAGAGCCTTCCCCGACCTTAGGAGCCCCCTGCTTGATCGAATCGCTGGCGTTATTGAGTCTAGAAATGTTTTGACTCATCTAGGATTATATATATCAGAGAGTTTAGGAATTCTTTTTACTCCCCAGTCCCTTCATCGCTCTGGTAAGACATCCTGACGTAGAGTTTTGACTCTTCTCTTCTCAAATTTCACTAAAAAAAATTAGGATCACACGGGTATCTTGGAATCGTTTCGATGGTTTTGTGACGAGAACATTGTTCTTGGTGCCTCCTGTCATTTTGGGGTTGTGGCAGTGTCCCGGGGAGTTGAGATCCGAGGTGTTTTCATCACAATTTTATCGTTGCAGTTCTGGAATATCTGAGTTTAGTTTCGCTGACATCGAAAATCTCTTTTATGCAGTTGTTGGTGAGATAACCTCGACGCCACCTAGTACTGGGGCGGGAGTTTGGGAGTATTGCCATAACTTGTATAACGGATGCTTTTCGAAGGTTGAGGTAAACGATTTCCGAAGGTTTCTTGGTTATGTGTTGAAGGATGGATACAGCTGGATGTAGGATTTGTTAGTTTGGGTGAGATATTATGCTTGCCCTGTATCCCCAACACCTGATTGCATAACCGGAAAATTTCGGGAGTTTATAAGTGGGAATTCAAGTAGCTCTTAGGATATCTTTTCGACAGAGATATGATATGAAATTGGGGTTCGACGTCTAGTGGTCCGCCTATTCACGGTTGGTTTTATAGTGGTCTCGTTGTGTCTTAAAGAGTCCTTGGCTATGCCGACTCGGGGATGCTTCGTATGTCATGTGCACTGCCTTGTACATGATGGTGTTGTACGATCGAGCCCATGTAGGCCCCACCACGAAAACTTCGGACGAAATTTCTATCATATGTTTGTTCTGGCTTATTCCGCAAGCCAATCCTTTGTTTTGTTTTGAGTTGTGGTATTCGAGTTGCTTCGATGTCAAGTGTTGATTCCATACCTTCCCCAAATGTTGTTCTCATACTCCGATGCGAATACCAATCCTTCATGATAATCGAGTTTGTCATGTCCATCCTTTTCAACCGGCGTGTTTCTCTTCAAGTGGATCCGATCACTTCAACTTTCGCAAGATCAATTATCAGTTCTTCTCAATGGTGTTTGTTTCATTCGTCCCAAGCTGCTTTTGTTTTTCCCACCCACCCACCCTTGTTCTTCAAGAACTAAGATTTCTTTATCAAAGTATCTATATTATGATTATGAAGTCTCTCCATTCTTTTCCGTCAATGTTCTTACCCGGTGTTTCTCATGAAGATCCTAACGGAACCTCAAGTTCATCATTATTCATTCTCTTTCTTCTCAGGTGGAAACAATTCAAGCTTTGTTGATCATATCCCTTTCCTCGTGTCAAATGTTTTATCATACCGGTGCACCTCGTAATCATCCACTCCTCACTATTCATTTATTCCGGAGTGTCGAAGATATCTCAGAAGATTCATGTTTCCACTCTGCTTTCATTATCCTTTCAAGCTCTTTCGACGATGTTATCTCATTCAAGCCTTTTAATTCAACCGGTGCAATCTCTCTTTTCAAGCAATCGTTTCAACAATGTTTCTCTTGAGTGGGCCCTAACCCACAGGTCTTTTCCCAGGATCTTACATGACTCTTCTAATTTTCCCGGAGTTACTCCCAAATTCTTTTCGAAGTTTGATGTAAGAATGATTCATCATTAGTCATATGTATTTCTCCAAGATCTTTCAAATTCTTTTCACCATTGGCTCAACCTTTCCATTCTTCATTCCGGAGTGCCTCAATAATTCTTGGTGGTGTTTCTCATCATCATTCTCTGCGTTTGAAGACTGACGAAGAGTTTTACCTCCATATCTTATCCGTTCTCTCAGAGATTCGTGGTTCTAGTTCAAGGCCATCCTCTGATAATTGTTTTGATCGCAAAAATTCTTTTCACCCATCCGAAGCCCATCATCTCAGAAGTATTCATTCTCAGCTTTCAGCTCTCTTTCTCTAAATCTTACCGGTGCATCGTTCAAATATCCTATAATCAGCTCGTGACCTCTTCATTCTCATGGATCTAAACTCTCTCATGTATCTTCGTTCATTTGTCAATTCTTACCCGGTGATTCATCCCTTTATTTCGTTCATCTCCAATTCTTACGGTGGTTCGTTCAAGAGTTCTCTTACTTATCAATTTATTCGATGTTCCAATCCTTCTGGTGGACCGTCCAAGACTTTTACAAGTTTATGTTATATCTCTCTTAATCTTTTCTACGAGAATAAGTAATATGTCAAATCCGTTGATTGTCATCAATTTAATTGGTGAAGGATAAGCATAATGCAATTCTTATTCTTGTTTCATCGAGTGAATTCAATCCCCTATTCCAGAGGCTCATCAAATTATTGTCTCCATTTGTTCATCTTTCTTTTCCGGAGTTCCAAGCCTTTCTGTTTTGTCTCGTCGCGAAGCTCCTTCTAATATCATTACAAGGTTTCACTTCATGTTTTCAACTTCTCTTTCCTTCCGTTTGATCATTCTTTTGTTTAACGGAGTTCTTCACCAAGGTTCTACATGATGGTTCATAAAGGATTTTAATTCCTTCTTGAAGTGTTCATCAAGATTCTTATCAGAGGAGCTCAAGCATTCTTCTTCTGGCAATCCGGAGTGCATTTGTTCTCTCTTATCTTCTCGAGATGGTATTATGTCATTCTTGATAATTTGAGCTCATGTTTCATGATCCACATGTTGTTAAGAATGAGTTATTTTAAATCCATTAATCTCGTCATTGGAGTTACCTTGGGTTATATTTCACCTAAAGCCTTCCCTAGGGATTGTTGCTATTGTGGTGCTCATAAATGACCCAAGTTCTTCATTTATCCTCCCGGTGAAATAGTTTCTCGTCTTCTTGTTCATTTCAATCCAATTCTTCTTCCCGTGAGTGGCAGGTTGTCACCTCATAATTGAAGATGTATTCCATAAGACCATATCAAGATTATTCTTTTCGTTGTTGGTGTTCCAACAACTCCGTTCGACTTTTCTCCTGCGGATGCCTTTTTCAAGCTCATTTGTGGCAGAAGTTGTCATTTTCTTCTCCATTCTCCTATTTCAATTATCTATCTTCTATTCTTTCGTTCTAGAGACCTTTTTGATGTTGCTCTCTTCGACCCATCATCTTGTTTTGTCAAGTTCATGTTCAATTCCTTCCATTTACAGTCGAAGTGCTGTCCAAATTATACCATTCTTATTCTTTCTCTATCTTGTTGCAACCCGAGTGCTGTCTGAGACCTTTCTTACCCCTTGCTCCATTCATTCAATTGTTCCGGAGGAAGTGTGTTGTCATTCCATCAAGCATCTTCTCACCTTACCAAGTTCTTATTCAACTCCTTTTTTCTTTTCAATCGGAGTGCCGCCCGAAGTTGTTCTTCCTTATTCCTCTTTTGCTAACGAGTGTTTTCAACTTGGTTCATCTCTGTTGTATTATTTTCTCGAGCATGGCTTAACCTTTTCAAGGTTCGTGGTTTCACTCATTGGTCAAAGAAGCAACTTAGTTTTACCTCTTCTCTTTCTCTTCCGTTTTCCCTCCGGTGCCATTCTAGATCTCGGGACGAGATCCTCTCGTAGTGGTGGAGTGTTGTGACGCCCCGAGACCATTGCACCAGGTGTCTTCCGGTGTTTCGTTGTTGTTGCCTTGTCATTTGCTTGCGTGTTGCATCTTGCCATGTCATCATCCGCATTGCATCATCATGTTTTTCAAAACTTGCATCCGTCCCGGTCTTCTCGTTCCGTCCGTTATCCGTTCTGAGCCCAGACACACTTGCACGCGCCCGCGGCATGTCCGAAATAGTATTTTATAAGTGGCCATAAAATGTTCTCGGATTGGGTTGAAAGTTGGCGTGTGGTCTTATTTTAGTGTAGGAAGACCGCCTGTCAAATTTCATCGCGTTTGGAGTCCGTTTGATAGCCCAACCATTAACTATAGCGACAATATAGCCGGTCTATCGTCGGACGTTTTCGGTCTCCGGAAACAGTCGTCGGGTCTCTCTTTTCTCTTCTCTCAGCCCAAAGCTTTCTGCACAATCCGCTAACACCGCCAGGCCCCGAAACCCTTCCTCTCCGCACAGTTCATCGACCCCTCACGCGCGTCCGAAAGTTGTCCCGAACCCGACCCGGGCAGTCATCACCCTTGGGTCCGGATCATTCCCAAACATCTACAAAACATCTCTGTTTTATTAATTGGACTTCCTAGCATATATTTTCTCGTTTGTCCGATTATGATCGGAGGGATTCGTTAGCCCCTATCCTAATCCACCATCGTATATACGGAGGCAACCCTAGTTTTTAGGCCACTTGTCCCATCCATCTTCCTGCCCGCCGCCGCCGCACTCTCCACCAAATCCCCACTCGGGATCCTCCCAGATTCGACCCCCACCAACCAGAGCCCTCCCATGGCTCCCTTCGAATCCTCCCTTTCTGGCCGAGGAACCAGCACAGTCGCGCTCGAGCACTCCCGAGGCCAAGCTCCTCCGACCTCACGACCCCGAAGCCCCGGCGACGACCAGCACCCGACGCCGGCAAGCAGCAGCAACTACCGCATCCCCGATTCCCGAGCGACCTCGCTCCCCTGCCGTCTTCGGAACCGCGCCGCTGAGCCGCCCGAGCTCCTTCTTGCCCGCCTCCCTCCAACCAGAGCTCGCTGCGGGTGAGAGAGCCCTCTGACGCCGTTTATGTCCTCTGGATCATACTTCTTCTCGCTCCTAACCTCCTTTTCCCCTCTCCGCTCGCAACCGGAGGAGGAACGCCATGGCCGCCACACCATGAAGGCACATCGGCCCGGATCCGGCCGGGAACCAGACGAGACCGCGCCTCCCCCGCCTCGGATCCAGTCGTCCCCGCGCCAAGTCCGCTGCTTCGCCTCCAGCCCTCGTGCACGCGACTCCGCTGCTTCGCCATCGCCCCGTCATGGTCTTGTGGCATGTCCTGCAGCTTGGCGACCTGATCCGTGCCTCTCCCAGCAGGATCTGGCCTCAGGCAACTCCCCAGGCTCCATCCCGTCCCCGCGTCCCCGCGGACCCCGCCGGAATCCGCGTAGCACCGCCCTTGTCTTCGTCTGCCTGAACCACCGGCGAGCTGTTGCTCTGTATCTGTCGAGCAGGAGGGACAACGCTCGTGCTCCTATCGCGCGCCCGGTGGGCCACCCACCGGCCTTGCCAGGCCCAGCATCCAGTTGGCCCAATGTGAGCAGCCTCCCCTAGACCCTCTGTGCTCTGTTGGGCCAACAGAAACGGCCCATTTCATGTTTTTTTCCATATAACGTTTTTTCCTATTTTCCAGAAAAATGTTGTTTTACAGATAGGTCCCTAAACTTCATGCATTTAATAACTTCACAACCGTGCATCGGATCTAAATAAATTTTATACGAAAGTTGCTTAGAATTTTGTCTAGTTTAATAATATGCAACTTTCATCTATGTCTGAAATGTTTAAAATGCTGTTTGTTTAAATTTGCTTAAATAACTTGCTAAAATGTTTAAATTCATAACTAATTAACCGTAGCTCGGTTTTAAATAATCTTTATATGTAATTGGGGTAGAAAAATGCCTAGTTTAACATGGTGGCTTTACTTTGCATGTTTAATAACTCTAAAATTGTGTTTAGGACAGAACAGTACCAAACCTAATATATGCATATGGGGATTTACCGTAATTGTTGTTCGTTGCTTCCAGCCTCATTTAAACTTGACTAGATAGGTAGTTTTACTTTGCTTCACCCTCTAGCCATGTTTAACAATATTTAATATTGTTGGGTACATAACCGAGAGAGAACTAAATAAGTCATGTGGTGTTTCGTCAATATGCAACTCCGTTGCATAATGAGCTTCACTTAATTTGTAGGATTGTTTGTGCACTTTGCCATGCCATGCTTCATTAAACCGGACATGCATCATACTCGATTGTGCATCATGCCATGTTGATGTGTTGGTTGTTTACTATGTTATTTGCTTCTTTCCGATGTTGCTTCTTCGGGTTGGTTCCAATAACGTCGTGTGTGTGAGGATCCATTCGACTACGTCCGTTTATCTTCTTCATGGACCCATTCTTCTTCCTTGCGGGATCTCAGGCAAGATGACCATACCCTCGAAATCACTTCTATCTTTGCTTGCTAGTTGCTCGCTTTGTTGCTATGCCTATGTTGCGATACCTACCACTTGCTTATCATGCCTCCCATATTGATAAGCCAAGCCTATAACCCACCATGTCCTAGCAAACCGTTGTTTCCTATGTTACCGCTTTGCTCAGCCCCTCTTATAGCGTTGTTAGTTGCAGGTGAAGATTCGAGTTTGTTCCATGTTGTAACATGGTTATTGTTGGGATATCACAATATCTCTTATTTAATTAATGCATCTATATACTTGGTAAAGAGTGGAAGGCTCGGCCTTATGCCTGGTGTTTTGTTCCACTCTTGCCGCCCTAGTTTCCGTCATATCGGTGTTATGTTCCCAGATTTTGCGTTCCTTACGCGGTTGGGTTATAATGGGAACCCCTTGACAGTTTGCTTTGAATAAAACTCCTCCAGCAAGGCCCAACCTTGATTTTACCATTCGCCACCTAGGCTTTTTCCCTTGGGAGTCGCGCATCCCGAGGGTCATCTTTATTTTAACCCCCCGGGTCAGTGCTTGTCTAAGTGTTGGTCCAAACTAGAGCCACTTGCGGCGCCACCTCGAGGAAACTTGAGGGCTGGTTTTAGCTGTACGTAGTGTTCATCCGGTGTTGCCCTGAGAACGAGATATGTGCAGCTCCTATCAGGATGTCGGCGCATCGGGCGGTCTTGCTGGACTTGTTTTACCATTGTCGAGGATGCCTTGTAACCGGGATGCCGAGTCTGATCGGATTGTCTTGGGAGAAGGAATATCCTTCGTTGACCGTGAGAGCTTGTGATGGGCTAAGTTGGGACACCCCTGCAGGGATTTGAACTTTCGAAAGCCGTGCCCGCGGTTATGGGCAGATGGGAATTTGTTAATGTCTGGTTGTAGAAAACCTGAAGTTGACCTTAATTAAAATACATCAACCGCGTGTGTAACCGTGATGGTCTCTTCTCGGCAGAGTCCGGGAAGTGAACATGGTGTTGGAGTTATGCTTGACGTAGGTTGTTCTAGGATCACTTCTTGATCATAGTTGTTCGACCGTGCCTTTGCTCTCTCTTCTCGCTCTCATTTGCGTATGTTAGCCACCATATATGCTAGTCGCTTGCTGCAGCTCCACCTCATACCTTTTACCCTTCCTATAAGCTTAAATAGTCTTGATCGCGAGGGTGTGAGATGCTGAGTCCCCGTGACTCACAGATACTTCCAGAACCAGTTTGCAGGTGCCGAGGATACCATGCAGATGACGCAACCGAGCTCAAGGAGGAGCTCGATGAAGATCTTGTCCTTTGTGTTGTTTTGTTCCAATTGATCAGTAGTGGAGCCCAGTTGGGACGATCGGGGATCTGTGTAGCTTTTGGGGTAGTCTTCTTTTATTTTGGTTCCGTAGTCGGACCTTGATTGTATCTGGTTGATGTAATGATTTATTCATGTAATTGTGTGAAGTGGCGATTGTAAGCCAACTATGTGTCTTTTTCCCTTATGTATTACATGGGTTGTGTGAAGATTACCTCACTTGCGACATTGCTTTCAATGCGGTTATGCCTCTAAGTCGTGCTTCAACACGTGGGAGATATAGCCGCATCGAGGGTGTTACAATCTACACCATCACGATGCAAGCTACTGCAGCCCGCGATGACGAGGTGCTTGCCAATTACTTCTCGTTGGCACTCAAACCCAACGTCATGTCGTGGTTGATGCACTTGCAAGTGGATTCCATTTCTTCTTGGTCAGATTTGTGTCTTGAGTTTGTTGGCGCCTTCACTGGAGGCCACCATGCTCATGGCCAAGCAAGCGATTTGCACATCATCCCCTAGAAAAAAAGGAGAAAACCTACGCAAGTACATACAAAGGTTCAGCCGAGTGCAGTACAACATCCCAGATGTTCATCCTGCCACAGTTATCAGCGCATTCCATCAGAATGTGCGCAACCGCAAGATGTGCGAGGAGTTGGCGATGAACAAGGTCAAGGATGTGGCTGAACTTTATGTTCTGGCCGATAGATGTGATCGAGCTGAAGAGGGGAGGATGTACCCCGGCGAGGACGCCGGTGCGGAAACCGACTCCACAGACGAAGACACCGCCGCTCCAACGAAGAAGGGCCGGCACTGCAACAGGAAGCGCAAGGGCAAGACTATGCTTGCTGTTGAGGGATCCAGCGAGCTCGGCGCCACCAAAAAGGCCAAGCCTGACGACCCCGACAAGGAGGTTCTCGGGTGCGCCGCCTGCTTGGCCCTGGCGGCTGTCGGCAAGCCAGGAGGCTCCGACAAGCAGTATTGCAAGATCCACCACACCTAGGGCCATGACCTCCAGAACTGCTGACAAGTTGAGCTGCTTGTTGAAAAGGAGAAGGCTGAATACGAAAGGCAAGACAAGGAGAAAGGTCAGGATGGTGCTGAGGGATCCGGCAAGAAGCGTGGCGACCAAGGGGGTTGCCGCGGCAAAGATAACCAACAAGAGAGGCCCGCTCGGGGCTGCGACAAGAAAGAGGAGGATGATGATCATGATGAGGACAACGAGTCCGGCGAGCACGAGTTCCAGAAGGCTACAGAGGCCATGTGCGTCGATGGTGGCGCCTCGTTGCACACCTCACACCGCCAGCTGAAGCAGTGGGCGCATGAGGTCGCTGCGACGGAGCCGTCGTTTGATGCCCAGAAGCCCCAGAAGTGGCCCCGCACGCCCATCATTTTCGACACCGAGGATCACCCTGATCGCACAACTGCGGTCGGGTGTTTGCCGTTGTTGGTCTCGCCAATGATACGCAACCTCAAGGTGACGAAAGTGCTGGTTGACGGTGGGGCCGGTCTGAATTTGATCTCGCCCGCTCTGATCAAGAAGCTGCAGATTCCTGATGGAGTCCTCGACGAGACGGGCATGTTTCAAGGGGTCAACCCGTGAAGGAGCGAGCCTAAAGGTAAAATCACCCTGCCCGTTACGTTTGGAGGCGAGCTCCCCGTGCCATACAGAGAAGATCGTATTTGATGTTGCTGAGATCCCCGTGCCATACAATGGGATCCTTGGCCGCCTAGCGCTGGCCAAGTTCATGGCGGCGTCCCACTACGCCTACAACACGTTAAAGATGCCAGGGCCGCTGACCATCATCACTGTCCCCTCCGACAAGAAAGATGCACTCATCTGCACCGATCAACTTTACCGAGAGGCAGTTGCAGCAACTGCCGCGAAGACACTTGCCCATGCCGCTGAAGCTCCAGGGAAGAAGAAGGCCGGCAAGACCCCTTCCGGCAAGACCTCTTCCGGCGAGACCTCTTGCGCCCACTCCGGCAAGTGCACCTCTTTAGAGTGTTGCGCTCCTGTTGAGGACGTGCCAGAGAGCTCCGCCGGCAAGAGCAAGAAGTCCAAATCCTGCACCACCAAAGACCAAGAAGGTGTCCATTAAGGAGGACGGCATGGGTGGGGCTTTCACCATAAGATCCACCCTCGACAGCAAATAGGAAAGCGCGCTCGTCGCCTTCCTACGGACGAATGTTGATGTGTTTGCATGGAAAGCATACGACATCCCCGGCGTTCCCAGGGAGGTGATTGAGCACTGTCGGTGTCAAAACCGGCGGATCTCGGGTAGGGGGTCCCGAACTGTGCGTCTAGGCCGGATGGTAATAGGAGGCAAGGGACACAAAGTTTTACCCAGGTTCGGGCCCTCTCGATGGAGGTAAAACCCTACGTCCTGCTTGATTAATATTGATGATATGGGTAGTACAAGAGTAGATCTACCACGAGATCGAGGAGGCTAAACCCTAGAAGCTAGCCTATGGTATGATTATTGTTGTCTATCTTGTCCTACGGACTAAAACCCTCCGGTTTATATAGACATCGAATAGGGTTAGGGTTACATAGATTCGGTTACAATGGTAGGAGATCTACATATCTGTATCGCCAAGCTTGCCTTCCACACCAAGGAAAGTCCCTCCCGGACATGGGACAAAGTCTTCAATCTTGTATCTTCATAGTCCAGGAGTCCGGCTGAAGGTATAGTCCGGCTATCCAAACACCCCCTAACCCAGGACTCCCTCAGTATCCCCTGAACCAGGCTTCAATGACGATGAGTCCGGCGCGCAGATTGTCTTCGGCATTGCAAGGCGGGTTCCTCCTCCAAATACTTCGTAGAAGATTTTGAACACAAAGATAGTGTCCGGCTCTGCAAAATAAGTTTCCACATATTGCCATAGAGAGAATAATATTTACACCAATCTAATCTGTTGACGTATTCTGTAGCGTGACACACCACGGCCAAGCCTTTATCTGAGTCGTTTCATTATCCCACCTCAGCACGTTATGCGAGGCGGTTTCCTTGGCACGTCTTGTTAAAGCAGAGATCGTGTCCCCTTATCCCGGGATTCTCATCAATACGGGCGTGGGTAAACCAACCGCTTCTAGGACTCCTAGATTATAGGCAAGTCCAAACAGACATGGAGAGGACGCTTGATATTCACCCTCTTTATAAAGGGGACAAGGCTTTTATCTTTCCCTCCTGTGCTCAATCAAATCCTTCCCCCACCTTAAGCTCAAACGCCCGAAGTTCAGGTCAGGTGCTCCAAACCTCCAGTCATGTTTGGATCTAGCCTTCAAGTCCGATGGATGCCTTCCTCCGTCATGAAAGAAGACATCAAGAAGTTGAGGGAGGCCAGATATCTGACCGCCGAGATTTTGCATCGGCTGCCTCCCTGAGGGCAAGCCGTCCCCACCCCCAAACCCAACGAGAACGTCATGTTCGTTTCCCACTTCCTCCGAGGTCTAGGCCTTCCCCTGGATCCTTTCGTCAGGGGTTTGATGTTTTACTACGGGCTAGATTTACATGATCTAGCTCCGGACTCCTTTCTTCACATCATGACATTTATTGTCGTGTGCGAGGCCTTCCTCCGGGTTACCCCTCACTTTGGCCTATGGCTCAAGACCTTTGAAGTGAAGCTGAAGATGGTCGAGGGGCAACATGCAGCGTGTGGAGGTGCCTCAATACGCAAGATGACGGGAGCTTCGTGGCCCAAAGTTTCCATCCCAGAGGTGTTTGAATTGTGGCAATAGGAGTGGTTCTACATCACGGCTCCTAGAAGTGCCAAGTGGGCGCCCCCCTGCTTTCCGCTCGGGCCCTCCACCACAGCTGATGTCATGGATCAGCAGAGGTCTGAGCTGGGGTCTAGTCAAGGACGTGCCTACTGCAAGGCCGCATTCGAGGTCTCTTCAATGGAGATTTCAGTTTGGTTGCGGTAACACAGGTTATGCTGGTTCGTCAAGTCCAGCCTTGCAAACGCCGACCTCTTCTCCTGTGGGAGTTCAATCCCGAGGGACCGCGTTCCGTTCAGAATTTTCTCGGCCTGACGCACGAGGATATGTACAAGTCATTCTTCGGACCTCAGGTGGAGTGTCCGGAAATCACCGAGGACGTGGGCCTGAGTAGTAACCGCACCGCCGAACAGGTAAGGCACCTTCCGACCGAACATACTCTCTCTACTTCATTACGAAGTTATTTCTGAGAGTTCGCTTTTTGACCAGGACTGGCTAACAAAGGCGAAGTTGTCAGTGTTCGGCCCCCCTCCCCGAGGGTTTGGAAAATCCGGTATTGGAAAAGATGCTCCTGACCGCACCTTGCCCGGAGCCCTTGAAGGAAGATACTATGGAGGATAATGCGGACGGACGCAGGCCCCCAACGCTGCCCATTCTAGCCGAGGGAGCGAGCGTCTCCATGAGGGAAGGCGACGAGAAGAGGAAAAGGATTGCGCCCAGAGATTCGGAAGCCGAAACTTCCAAACGGGAGAAGAAGTCTCCCACAGAGGGTCCTACCTTGGGGGGCGCTGTTGCCGCACAAAGTCCGCGGGGGGATCAATTCTCCCTCGAGTCGTAAGTGACCCGAAATATTTTTAATAGTACAAATATGCCATCTTTTTCTTCTGAGGAAATAACCACCGCATATATTTTTGCAGTTCGGGCCTTAGCCCCTCTCAAATGAGCTCATCTTCGGGGGATCTTCTTCCAGAGATGATGGAGAGCGAAACGCCTCCTCCGGATTCCTTCGCTCCAGAAGCGGGTGACCCTGAAGTGTCATTGCGGAGGGCCTCTCCGAGTCCGGTGAGGCCAGAAGATAATCCCATTGACCCCCGAAACTCCCAGTGTCCGGCTCCTGAAGAGAGCAGAAAAAAGAGTCCGGCACCGTCTAGTGCGCGATCGGATGTTTTGAGGGAGTTGGTGGGGCGAGCGGCCATCTCAGATGAACACCGTGTGATGATGAATACGGTGATGGAGAGAATATCGTCCACCGAAAGAGGATTGCATGAAGCTTTTATGAGTCTACTGACATGCTTTGAGGTATGTAAAAGAATGTATGATAATCCTGCACCTGCTAGGTGTGCCCTGTGTAGATAGTAGCCCCTGAGACTCTGGTTGTCATCGGAAACGACGACGAACAGAGGATCATATTCCCAGGAAATGACCATACTGCCTCTATGTGCAGGTGATGGAAGCTCCGGTGGCTAGCCGGACTAGCGAGTTTGCCCATTTAGAGCGGCAGTTGGATGCGGTAGACGCCGACATCGAGCTTGTTAACAAAAGGCTTGACGAGGCACATGGTAAGTGTGAATATCTGGTAAATGCCACATAGGAAGAGTAGCATGATGCCAGTATCTTTAATATGTTGTGACTGCAGATGGAGCTGCCACTGTTGAAGCCTTGCGGGCAGAACTTGCCCGAGCCAAGGAACAAGCGAGGTTGGGTAATGCGGCTGCTGTGAAGGCGGCCGAAGAGTTGCAAGCCGAGAAGGCCGTGCATGGCGAGACCCGAGACAAGATGGCCAAGATGGCTATAGAATTAAAAGCCGTCGTCGACCGTTTCCGGGTTCTTGAAAAGGAAAACCAAGCGAAGGCATCGGACCTTGAGAAGGTTGCTGCGACGAAAAAGGATCTCCGCTCTGCTATGAGGGCAAAGAAGGAGGAGCTGCGGGAAGTCGGGGATATTGTAGCTGGGAAATCCTTTATGTTGCGGAGGAAATTCGGAGATCCACGGTATGCCCCTCTGGATTGGCTGTGGAGTTCGGAGGATGTGTATATGGATTTGGCAGCGAGCGCTGCCGATGCGGCCAAGTACTTCCAGGGTCAGACGGACCATGGAGTAGACCAGCTGTTTTGGAGATAATTCCATTCTCCCGAGCGTCCACTTTCATTGACTGACCAATTAGCCGAATGGGCCGAACTAAATAGGTTGTCCGGACTCTCTATGAGGTCTGTTGTGGATCAGCTATGGCCAGGAAGGTCAAAACCGAACAGCTATTTCAGCTTGGTGCAGCAGGTCCTTGATGTGGTGCCGCGCATTAATGTGATGAGGAGGTCGGTGTGCATAGAGGGCGCACGGATGGCCTTTACCCGTGTTAAGGAATATTGGGCGGAGATGGATGCTACCAATGTCGCAGCGCAGGATTCAGCTATAGGTCGAAAGGGTGCTGAGCACTACTTTGAAGAAGTTCTTGAGGGTGCCCGTTTGATAGAGACCCAGTGCTCAAAAAATATTATGTTTGAGTGATATGTAATCTCATTGTAAGCGAAATGCTTTTATAAATTTTTATAAGGCTATTTTTATACTTTTGCCTGAAAGTAATATGATGCCTCCTGGGCGGCCGTTTATGTATACATGTGTATAGCCTGAAAGATTGCAGCCGTCGGCTTCAACCCTCATGCATATAATGCGAAGGTGCTCGCAAAAACACGCATTCACACTTAACCCAATGTCTTGGTCCTATTAAGGAGGTGATAGCAGAGCGAGCGAGGCAACCGGACTATAATGCTTTAGCACTTTCACTTAGCCATAGGAGTTTGACAGTGGGGCTACTAGATAGCCCCTGGTGGCTCCGCACTCTCCCGATCTCGAGGTGCGTACATGACTAGCCGGGAAACGGCCCTTCGTTAAGGCGAAGGAATTCTAACATTCCCATAGGTCATCGAGTGGTTGACCAGTCTCACGCTATATCATGACAGTCAATTTTCGGCTTTCTCTACTGAGGTGCTCGTTCGGATGAACCAGGGCACAATCGCAGTAGTTCTCCTGGTGCTACCTTAGGTGGCAAGGCGGAACGTAAGGCACCAAAACACAGGAGCCGGGCAAACCCAACATTTGACCAAAGACAATGATTCGGAGCTGATGCATATAGGGCCAAACTCGCGATGCCGAACACTCCCTAAGGTATTCGGTCTTTGTGGTATAAATCGGGCCTAAACAGTGGCCTTTGTAAGAAGCCCCGTGTGTCCAGGTACGTGCATTTTTCTGGCGTGGCCACATGCCAAGACGTCAGCATCCTTCTCAACGGTGGATATGTATCAACAAGACACAGTAAAAAAGGTTTACGCAGGGTCTTAATCTAAAAAGAATCCTTGGAGCGGGTCCCTACTGCACGTCTGCGCCTGTGTCTCCGTTGTGCCATATCCTGGACGGGTGTAGCACGATGATCGTCTGTAAAAGAGAGGAAGTTAGGTCAAAAAGTTATCGTGCAAAAGGATAGTTTTTAAAGAAACCATGTATAATTCAAGATGATAAGAAATTGCCACTTGTCTGCGCGCGTTGAGCCCCTTGTATTGACAAATAGGGGTGTGACCACTTATTTCCGTATAAATAGCGGCGCCTGACTTGATTAGTTGTATCTGAGGTCTTGACGACCTATTGGATGCTTTTGTTTGTCCGGGCGCCTTTAGTGTGCGGCGGCCAAGGCAGCCTCACTCTCTTCGGCGCGCAGAGATCGCTTGATATTTCCGTGCATTGTAATGATGCCACGTGGACCGGGCATCTTGAGTGTGAGGGAGGCGTAGTGTGGTATTGCATTAAAGCGAGCGAAAGCTTCGCGTTCGAGCAGTGCTTGATAGTCACTTTGAAACGGAGCGATGTGGAAAGTTAAATGCTCGCGACGGAAGTTATCAGGGGAGCCGAATGTAACTTGTAGTAGAAGGGAGCCCGTACAACGAGCCCCTGGGCCTGGCGTTACTCCTTTAAAGGTAGTATTGCTATGGCGAATTTGTGTTGGGTCTAGCCCCATCCCGCGGATTGTATCCTGATATATTAGGTTTAGGCTACTGCCGCCGTCCATCAAGACCCTTGTGAAGTGATATCCGCCAATTACTGGGTCTAATACCAGGGCAGCCCATCCTGCATGTCGGATAATTGCTGAGTAATCGCGATGGTCGAAAGTGATCGGTTGAGATGACCAGTGGCAGGACTTCGTAGTGATAGGCACTTGGGTATACTTTCCTGGGAGTGCCGCATTGTTTTTTCCCTTGATTACGTGTAACACGTTTACTGTTTTGACTTCTGGTGGAAATTGCTTTTGTTCCCCTGTGTCTTGCTTGGGGGGCTCGTCCTCGTCTTCACTTGGTGTATCCTCCCCCTTGTGTACGGCGTTGAGCTTGCCGGACTGCTTGAAGACCCAACATTCTCTGTGGGTGTGATTAGCAGGTTTACCAGGGGTACTATGGATCTGACATACTTGGTCCAGAATTTTATTGAGGCTGGACAATTCGTCACTGGTGCCTTTAGGGGGCGGCTTTTGGCCTGGCCGAGAGCTTTTGAATCCGGCATTTACTGTCGTGCCCTTCGTGTTGTCTTCTTTATTCCGGCGTTTATTATTGTTGTTGCACCGTGATTTCCCGTTTCCATATCTAACTTCAGATGTACTGGGGTCGCTGGTGCTGCATCTGGCTAGCCAGCTGTCCTCCCCCGCGCAAAAGCGGGTCATGAGGTTTGTTAATGCGGCCATCGTTCTCGGCTTGTTTTGGTCGAGGTGTCTGGCGAGCCATTCATCACGGACGCTATGCTTGAAAGCTGCTAAGGCTTCAGCGTCCGGACAGTCGACAATCTGGTTCTTTTTAGTAAGAAACCTGTTCCAAAGCTTTTGGGTTGACTCTCCAGGCTATTGAGTTATATGACTCAAATCGTTCGCATCCGGAGGTCGGACATAAGTCCCTTGAAAATTTGCCCGAAAGGCATCTTCAAGCTCTTCCCAACTTCCAATGGAGCTTTCGGGGAGGCCTTTGAGCCAGTGACGAGCTGGCCCTTTGAGCTTGAGGGGTAGGTACTTGATGGCGTGGAGATCATCTCCTCGAGCCATATGGATATGAAGGATGTAGTCCTCAATCCAGACCCCAGGGTCTGTTGTTCCGTCGTATGCCTCTATGTTTACAGGCTTGAATCCCTCTGGAAATTCGTGGTCCAGCACCTCATCGGTGAAACATAGGGGGTGTGCGGCACCCCTGTAGCTAGGTGTACCGCGTTATTCGGATGTTTGTTGTGTTGCATTGTATGCTGGGGCGCGCTTGCGTGGTCCATAGATGGATCTTGTTGCACCGTCCTTTGGGTGCGGGCCCTCGCATTGGTTGCGTGTTGTATGGTGAGCGGCGTTGTATGCCGCTCTGTGTTGGTAGGGGGGTCATCTATCCGACCAAGTGGCTGCTTTGATATTTGGTTGTGGGGGGTCTGAGGCCTCCGCATCGAATTCGGGTAGCAGCTTCCGTTTTGGGTAGCTCTTGTAGGGGCGATTGTCGCCATACTTTGCTGTTGTGTTGAGTATTTTACTCCATCTGAATTGGAGTGTGTCTTGCGTGTCCTTGAGCCTTTGCTTCTGTTTTTTCAAACTCCTCGTGGTGGCAACAAGCCTTTTATGGGCAGTCTGCTGCTCCGGATACCTGTCTGGCGTTATGTCGTCCGGATCATTATCCTTGATAGAATTTGTTTGTTCGGTTTGATTATCCGGATTGCCGTTGTCCGACAGCGGTTCGCCCTGCTCCAGCGCTGGGTCTGTGTGATCGCTATTTCTGTCGAGGCGGGATTTGGGGCGGCGCTTGCGTCGCCGCTTTGACTGCTTTTCGAGGGGACAAGCCTTTGGTGCGTCCTTCCAATCCTCGTCGTCATCTTTTGGTGCGTCCACAATGTATACGTCATATGACGAGGTGGCGTTCCAGGGCCCAATAGGCGCTGGTTCTTCATCGTCTCCTTCATCGGCGTCCATACCGTCGATGTCTTCGGAGTCGAGGTCGAGCATGTCGGTTAAATCGTCGACAGTGGCTACAAAGTGGGTGGTGGGTGGGCTTTGAATTTCTTCATCGTCCGTACCCCAACCTTGCTGAGCGTGGTTCGGCCAGGGCTCTCCTGATAAAGAGAGAGACTTTAGTGTCTTCAGAATATCGCCGAAAGGCGAGTGCTGGAAGATTTTCGCGGCAGTAAACTCCATGATCGGCGCCCAATCGGATTCGATCGGGAGGGGCGCTGAGGGTTCGGGGTCCGAAGAGGAGTCCGGCTCCTTGGAGTCACGAGTCTCGCGGAGTGCAGGGCTGGTGTTCGGCTCAATCGCCGTTGGGGTCGCAACCCCCGAGGCGGCGTCCAACCACCCATCCTTGATCGGCGCGGTTGGCTCGGAAATAAGGGTCGAAGCAGATGCGGGTGTGGCCTCCAGGGCACTGTTCGCCGGTAGAGCTAGATCATGCTCGTCGGGACAGTGCGGCGCGCTCGGCAGTGGCTCGAATCCGTCGAAGATCAAGTCCCCGCGGATGTCAGCCGTGTAGTTTAAACTTCCAAATCTGACCTGACAGCCAGGGGCGTAGCTTTCGATCTGCTCCAGATGGCAAAGTGAATTGGCCCGCAGTGCGAAGCCGCCGGAGACGAAGATCTGTCCGGGGAGGAAGGTCTCACCCTGGACTGCGTCGTTATTGGTGATCGTAGCAGCCATCGAGCCTGACGGCGACGACACAGAGGAACTCTCAATGAAAGCACCAATGTCGGTGAGATCCCCGTGCCATACAATGGGATCCTTGGCCGCCTAGCGCTGGCCAAGTTCATGGCGGCGTCCCACTACGCCTACAACACGTTAAAGATGCCAGGGCCGCTGACCATCATCACCGTCCCCTCCAACAAGAAAGATGCACTCATCTGCACCAATCAACTTTACCGAGAGGCAGTTGCAGCAACTGCCGCGAAGACACTTGCCCATGCCGCTGAAGCTCCAGGGAAGAAGAAGGCCCGCAAGACCCCTTCTGGCAAGACCTCTTCCGGCGAGACCTCTTGCACCCACTCCGGCAAGTGCACCTCTTCGGAGTGTTGCGCTCCCGTTGAGGACGTGCCAGAGAGCTCCGCCGGCAAGAGCAAGAAGTCCAAATCTGCACCACCAAAGACCAAGAAGGTGTCCATTAAGGAGGACGGCATGGGCGGGGCTTTCACCATAAGCTCCACCCTCGACAGCAAATAGGAAAGCGCGCTCGTCGCCTTCCTGCGGGCGAATGTTGATGTGTTTGCATGGAAAGCATACGACATCCCCGGTGTTCCCAGGGAGGTGATTGAGCACTGTCGGTGTCAAAACCGGCAGATCTCGGGTAGGGGGTCCCGAACTGTGCGTCTAGGCCGGATGGTAACAGGAGGCAAGGGACACGAAGTTTTACCCAGGTTCGGGCCCTCTCGATGGAGGTAAAACCCTACGTCCTGCTTGATTAATATTGATGATATGGGTAGTACAAGAGTAGATCTACCATGAGATCGAGGAGGCTAAACCCTAGAAGCTAGCCTATGGTATGATTATTGTTGTCTATCTTGTCCTACGGACTAAAACCCTCCGGTTTATATAGACACGGGGTTAGGGTTACATAGAGTCGGTTACAATGGTAGGAGATCTACATATCCGTATCGCCAAGCTTGCCTTCCACGCCAAGGAAAGTCCCTCCCGGACATGGGACGAAGTCTTCAATCTTGTATCTTCATAGTCCAGGAGTCGGGCTGAAGGTATAGTCCGGCTATCCGAACACCCCCTAACCCAGGACTCCCTCAAGCAAAAGGCTAGGAAGCAAGCTTTGAAGCGACAAGAGTTCATCGTAGAAGAGATCAGGAAGTTGGAGGCAGCAGGCCTAGTTAGAGGAGTACTCCACCCCACGTGGTTGGCCAATCCGGTGGTGGTGCGTAAGGCAAATGGGAAGTGGAGGTTGTGTATTGATTACACAGATATCAATAAAGCTTGTCCGAAGGATCCTTTCCCTTTGCCATGCATCGACCAGATTGTAGACTCCATTGTCGGGTGTGACCTGTTGTCATTCCTCGATGCCTATTTAGGATACCACTAGATCTTCCTGATGAAAGAAGACGAAGAGAAGACCGTGTTCATCACCCCATGTGGTACGTACTGTTTTGTACGGATGCCTTTTGGGTTGAAGAGCGCCGGTTCGATGTTTGACCGAGTGGTCCAAATTGGTTTTGAGCCCCAACTACATAGAAATATGGAAGCCTATATGGATGATATAGTGGTCAAAACCAAGGACAGAGCCACGCTCGTACAAGACCTAGAAGAAACATTTGCAAATCTGCGTAAGATCAACCTCAAGCTCAACCCAGAGAAGTGCGTGTTTGGTGTCCTGTCCGGCAAAATTCTTGGGTTCTTTGTGTCTCAGTGCGGAATTGAAGCAAATCCCAACAAGATCAAGGCGATCGAGCAGATTGAGGCACCGAAGCGGGTCAAAGACGTCCGTAGGCTCGCCGGCTGCGTTGCCGCCCTAAGTAGATTCATCTCCAAATCTGCTGAGTGCGCCCTCACCTTTTTCAAAGTTTTGAAAACGGAGGGTCCAGTAAAGTGGACTCCGGAGGCATAGGCCGCACTACAAGATTTGAAGAGGTGTCTCTCCTCCAAGCCGATACTAGTCGCTCCCAAGCCGCAAGAGCCGTTGCTGCTATACTTGGCAGCTACGAATCAAGTGGTTAGTGCTGCGCTGGTGGCACAGAGGGAACTTGAGGAAGAGGCAGCAGTAGCAGCGGAGCCATCGAGTGGCGGGCCGGGGCCATCCCCGGAAGGGTCTGACGCCGGCAAGACAGAACCCCTGGCGAGACCCGATCCCGGCAAGGTGGAGTCTGAGCAGATGAGCAAAGTATGACAGAAGAAGAAGATGGTGCAGCACCCAGTCTATTTCGTCAGTTCCCTCTTGCAGGGGAATAGGTCAAGATATTCTGGTATGTAGAAGCTACTTTTCAGCCTCCTCATGGCCTCGAGAAAGCTGCGCCACTATTTCCAAGCACATGAAATCACCGTCATCACGCGCCTCCCATTGCAACGAATCTTGCACAACCCTGATGCGACTGGGAGGATTGTGGAGTGGATGTTGGAGCTGTCGAGCTTTGGCCTCAAATTTGAAAGTACTTCGACAATCAAGAGCCGAGCCCTGGCAGAGTTCATAGGAGAATGGACCGCAACGCCCGACGAGGAGATTCAAGAGACCACCTTTCCCGGCAAGGAGACGAGCAGTGAGTGGATTATGTACTTTGATGGAGCTTTCTCACTCCAAGGTGCTGGTGCCGGCGTATTGCTCGTCGCACCCATCGGAGAGCGCTTCAAGTACGTAATCCAGATGCACTTTCCCCGAGAAAAATCGACGAACAACACGAGGAGTACGAGGGGTTGTTGGTCGGTCTCAAGATCGCGGCAGACCTTGGAATCAGAAAGCTCATCATCAGAGGCGATTCACAACTCGCCGTCAAGCAAGTAAACAAGGACTACCAGAGCCCGTTGATGGAGGCCTATGTGGATGAAGTGAGGAAGTTGGAAGAGCGTTTTAACGGATTGCAAGAAGAGCATGTTCCCTGATGACCCACAAGTATAGGGGATCTATCGTAGTCCTTTCAATAAGTAAGAGTGTCGAACCCAACGAGGAGCAGAAGGAAATGATAAGTGGTTTTCAGCAAGGTGTTCTCTGCAAGTACTGAAATAAGTGGTAACAGATAGTTTTGTGATAGGATAAATTGTAACGAGCAACAAGTAGCAAAAGTAAATAAAGTGCAGCAAGGTGGCCCAATCCTTTTGTAGCAAAGGACAAGCCGGAACAAACTCTTATAGTAGGAAAAGCGCTCCCGAGGACACATGGGAATATTATCAAGCTAGTTTTCATCACGTTCATATGATTCGCGTTCGATACTTTGATAATTTGATATGTGGGTGGACCGGTGCTTGGGTGTTGTTCTTACTTGAACAAACATCCCACTTATGATTAACCTCTATTGCAAGCATCTGCAACTACAACAAAAGTATTAAGGTAAACCTAACCATAGCATGAAACATATGGATCCAAATCAGCCCCTTACGAAGCAACGCATAAACTAGGGTTTAAGCTTCTGTCACTCTAGCAACCCATCATCTACGTATTACTTCCCAATGCCTTCCTCTAGGCCCAAATAATGGTGAAGTGTTATGTAGTCGACGTTCACATAACACCACTAGAGGCTAGACAACATACATCTTATCAAAATATCAAACGAATACCAAATTCACATGACTACTAATAGCAAGACTTCTCCCTTGTCCTCAGGAACAAACGTAATTACTCACAAAGCATATTCATCTTCATAATCAGAGGGGTAATAATATGCATATAGGATCTGAACATATGATCTTCCACCAAATAAACCAACTAGCATCAACTACAAGGAGTAATCAACACTACTAGCAACCTACTAGCACCAATCGCGGACTTTGAGACAAGAATTGGATACAAGAGATGAACTAGGGTTTGGAGATGAGATGGTGCTGGCGAAGATGTTGATGGAGATTGCCCTCTCCCGCTGAGAGGAGCGTTGGTGATGGTGATGGTGATGATTTACCCCTCCCGGAGGGAAGTTTCCCCGGCAGAACAGCTCTGCCGGAGCTCTAGATTGGATCCGCCAAGGTTCCGCCTCGTGGCGGCGGAGTCTCGTCCCGAAAAGTTCCTTTTATTTTTTTTCTCATCGAAAGACCTCATATAGGAGAAGATGGACGTCGGAGAGCCACCAGGGGGCCCACGAGGTAGGGGGCGCGCCCTAGGGGGGGCGCCCCCCACCCTCGTGAGCAGGGTGTGGGCCCCCTGGCCTTCATCTTTGGCATGGATTTTTCTTTATTTATTTTAAGATGTTTCGTGGAGTTTCAAGACTTTTGGAGTTGCGCAGAATAGGTCTCTAATATTTGCTCCTTTTCCAGCCCAGAATTCCAGCTGCCGGCATTATCCCTCCTTATGTAAACCTTGTAAAATAAGAAAGAATAGCCATAAGTATTGTGACATAAAGTGAAATAACAGTCCATAATGCAATAAATATCGATGTAAAAGCATGATGCAAAATGGACGTATCAACTCCCCCAAGCTTAGACCTTGCTTGTCCTCAAGCGAAAAGCCGATAACAATAAATGTGTCCTCATGTTTAGAGGTAGAGGCATCGATAAAAATAAAATACGGACATGAAGGCATCATGATTATTCTCATAGCAGCAACATATATAGCTTTTGTCATATGATTACTTATGTTCAAGTGATGATCTATTCACAATGCAAAAGTATAAATCATAAACCTTATTGGGCTCCGACAAACTAAAATCTCAGTCATTGAAGCAATTGCAATATATCATAACATCGGAAAGAGTCTATGTCAGAGCTAAAAAGCAAGTCCACATACTCAACTATCATTTAGTCCTCCATAATTGCTAACACTCACGCGATACTTGTGGTTACGGAGTTTTAATCGGACACAGAGAAAGATAGGGGCTTATAGTTTTGCCCCACAACCTTTTACCTCAAGGGTAATGTCAACAATAATGGTTCATGCTCCCCTACATCCAATTAGATATATATATCATGTTCTTTCCAACATGCTGAGCTTGCCAAAGGATAAAATGAAAAAGAAAAGGTGAAGATCACCACGACTCTTGCATAAGGTAGAAGATAATAATAAAGGATAGGCCCTTCGCAGAGGGAAGCAGAGGTTGCCATGCGCTTTTATGGTTGGATGCATAAAATCTCAATGCGAAAGAACGTCACTTTATATTGCCCCTTGTGATACGAACCTTTATTGTGCAGTCTGTCGCTTTTATTACTTCCACATCACCAGATCGTATAAAGCTTATTTCTCCCACACCAATCAATCATACATATTTAGAGCAATTTTTATTGCTTTGCACCGATGACAACTTACTTGAAGGATCTTACTCAGTCCATAGGTAGATATGGTGGACTCTCATGGCAAAACTGGTTTAAGGGTATTTAGAAGCACAAGTAGTATTTCTACTTGGTGCTGAGAATTTGGCTAGCATGAGGGGGAAAGGCAAGCTCAACAAGTTAGAGGATCCATGACAACATACTTTATCTCAGATATAAGAAAGACATAACTCATTACATTGTCTTCCTTGTCCAACATCAACTCTTTGGCATGTCATATTTTAATGAGTGCTCCCAATCATAAAAGATGTCAATGATAATATATCTATATGTGAAAACCTCTCTTTCCTTATTACTTCCTATTAATTGCAACAATGACCAAAGCTATGTCTGCCAACTCCCAACAACTTTTAATCATCATACTCTTTCTATGTGAAGTCATTACTCTCAATAAGATCAATATGAACTTTTTGTTTCTTTTTTTATTCTTTTTTCTTTTATTCACCCAAGATCATGGCAAAATAATCAAGCCCTTGACTCAACACTAATCTTTATTATATATAGCTCACGGACTCGATTACAAAGAGAGATCATAAAGCAAACTCAAAACTAGATTTCAACATGCAAATTGTGATGCAGAATAGGTTCCTGTTTAAAGAATACTTCATCTATTTCCTTTCTTTCATTCATGAACATATCATTTTCATGGTCTAGCAAATAGTGTTCTAAAGGATCACTAGGAGGTACAGCAATAGAAGCAAGACCAATAATTTCATCCTTACTAGGTAATTCTTCCTCACGATGTTGTTTACTAAATTTAGAGAAATTAAACTCATGAACCATATCATCCAAGCCAATAGTAACAACATTATTTTTGCAATCTATTATAGCATTGACAGTATTTAAGAAGGGTCTACCAAATATAATGGGACAAAAGCTATCTTGTGGGGAACCAAGAACAAGAAAATCAGCAGGATATTTAGCTTTCCCACACAAGACTTCAACATCTCTAACAATTCCAATTCTTGCAATAGTATCTCTATTAGCAAGTTTAATAGTAACATCAATATCTTCTAACTCAACAGGTGCAATTTCATTCTTAATTTCTTCGTATAAGTCAATAGGTATTACACTAGCACTAGCACCCATATCACATAAGCCATGATAACAATGATCTCCTATTTTAACAGAAATAATAGGCACGCCTACCATAGGTCTATGTTTATCTTTAGCACAAGGTTTAGCAATTCTAGCAGTTTCACCTTCGAACTGAATAACATGCCCATCAATATTATCAGACAAGAGATCTTTAACAATAGCAATATTTGGTTCCACTTTAACTTGCTCAGGAGGTGTATAAGTTCTAATATTGCTTTTACGAACAACAGTTGAAGCTTTAGCATGATCCTTTATTCTAACAGGGAAAGGTGGTTTCTCAACATAAGAAGTAGGAACAATAGGATCATTATAAGTGACAGTCTTTTCTTCAACTTTAATCGGTGCAGCTACTTTTACTTCTATGGGAGGATGATATTTAAACCACTTCTCCTTAGGGAGATCAACATAAGTAGCAAAAGATTCACAGAAAGAAGCTACTATCTCAGAGTCAAGTCCATATTTAGTGCTAAACTTACAGAAAATATCGGTATCCATAAAAGATTTAACACAATCAAACTTAGGTATCATACCTGACTCCTTACCTTCGTCGAGGTCCCAATCTTCAGAGTTGCGTTTAATTCTATCCAATAAATTCCATCTGAATTCAATAGTCTTCATCATAAAAGAGCCAGCACAAGAAGTATCGAGCATGGTGCGATTGTTATCAGAAAGCCGAGCATAAAAACTTTGCATAATTATTTCTCTCGAGAGCTCATGATTGGGGCATGAATATAACATTGATTTAAGCCTCCCCCAAGCTTGAGCGATGCTTTCTCCTTCACGAGGCCAGAAATTATATATATAATTGCGATCACGATGAACAAGATGCATAGGGTAATACTTTTGATGAAATTCCAACTTCAATCTTTTATAGTCCCATGATCTCATATCATCACATAGCCTATACCATATCAATGTGTCTCCCTTCAAAGATAAAGGGAAGACCTTCTTCTTAGCAACATCATCGGGTATACCTGCAAGCCTAAATAATCCACAAACTTCATCCACATATATTAAGTGCTCATCAGGATGCTTTGTTCCATCTCCTGTAAAAGGGTTAGCTAGCAGTTTTTCCATCATACCTGAAGGAAATTCAAAAGGAGTTTCATTTTCAATAGGTTCAGTAGGTTGAGGAGCAACTCTTTGCTCTACTAGACGGGGTGAAGATACCTCGAACAAGCCCCTCAGAGAATTACTTTTCATAGTAACAAGTGACAGTAAATTTCAGCACACCATATACATTTTTCCTTACCAAATTCCACCTACCAAAGGAGCTACACTCCCCGGCAACGGCGCCAGAAAAGAGTCTTGATGACCCACAAGTATAGGGGATCTATCATAGTCCTTTCGATAAGTAAGAGTGTCGAACCCAACAAGGAGCAGAAGGAAATGATAAGCGGTTTTCAGCAAGGTGTTCTCTGCAAGTACTGAAATAAGTGGTAACAGATAGTTTTGTGATAGGATAAATTGTAACGAGCAACAAGTAACAACAGTAAATAAAGTGCAGCAAGGTGGCCCAATCCTTTTGTAGCAAAGGACAAGCCGGAACAAACTCTTATAATAGGAAAAGTGCTCCCGAGGACACATGGGAATATCGTCAAGCTAGTTTTCATCACGTTCATATGATTCGCGTTCGATACTTTGATAATTTGATATGTGGGTGGACCGGTGATTGGGTGCTGTTCTTACTTGAACAAGCATCCCACTTATGATTAACCTCTATTACAAGCATCCGCAACTACAACAAAAGTATTAAGGTAAACCTAACCATAGCATGAAACATATGGATCCAAATCAGCCCCTTACGAAGCAACGCATAAACTAGGGTTTAAGCTTCTGTCACTAGCAACCCATCATCTACTTATTACTTCCCAATGCCTTCCTCTAGGCCCAAATAATGGTGAAGTGTTCTGTAGTCGACGTTCACATAACACCACTAGAGGCTAGACAACATACATCTTATCAAAATATCAAATGAATACCAAATTCACATGACTACTAATAGCAAGACTTCTCCCTTGTCCTTAGGAACAAACGTAATTACTCACAAAGCATATTCATGTTCATAATCAGAGGGGTAATCATATGCATATAGGATCTGAACATATGATCTTCCACCAAATAAACCAACTAGCATCAACTACAAGGAGTAATCAACACTACTAGCAACCTACTAGCACCAATCCCGGACTTTGAGACAAGAATTGGATACAAGAGATGAACTAGGGTTTGGAGATGAGATGGTGCTGGTAAAGATGTTGATGGAGATTGCCCTCTCCCGATGAGAGGAGCGTTGGTGATGACGATGGTGATGATTTCCCCCTCCCGGAGGGAAGTTTCCCCGGCAGAACAGTTCTGCCGGAGCCCTAGATTGGATCCGCCAAGGTTCCGCCTCGTGGCGGCGGAGTCTCGTCCCGAAAAGTTCCTTTTATTTTTTTCTCATCGAAAGACCCCATATAGGAGAAGATGAACGTCGGAGAGCCACCAGGGGGCCCACGAGGTAGGGGGCGCGCCCCCCACCCTCATGAGCAGGGTGTGGGCCCCCTGGCCTTCATCTTTGGCGAGGATTTTTCTTTATTTATTTTAAGATGTTCCGTGGAGTTTTAGGACTTTTGGAGTTGCGCAGAATAGGTCTCTAATATTTGCTCCTTTTCCAGCCCAGAATTCCAGCTGCCGGCATTCTCCCTCCTTATGTAAACCTTATAAAATAAGAGAGAATAGCCATAAGTATTGTGACATAAAGTGAAATAACAGTCCAGAATGCAATAAATATCGATATAAAAGCATGATGCAAAATGGACGTATCATTCCCCGAGCGAAGAACGGCATTGCCGACGACCTGTCAAAGTGTGCTGCCCTCAAGTTGCCTGTGGAACCAGGTACCTTTGTGCTTCAGCTAACTTACCCATCCGTTGAACCATCAGCAGGACAGAACAAATGAAGGAAGGCGGGCCCCGACAAGTACTTTACCGCTGAGCTCCCAGGAGCCACCGGCAAGGACGTTGCCGGGAGTCGCAAACTTCCCGGAGGGCAGCAACCCTCAGCAGGGCCTCACACCCTGACCATAGAAGCAGCAGCCCTTACGGCTGAAGATGAGCCTTTAGTCCTTGTCGTCGAGCACCAGGCTCCGGCATGTGCGCAGCCCACCGTCTGTTTCCTCCAAATAGGAGAGCTCCCCGAGGAGCAGGAAGAAGCAGAGAAAGTAGCCCGTCGGTCCAGCATGTACTAGTTCGTGGATGATACCCTCTATAGGAGAAGACCGAACGGTGTGAAATTGAAGTGCATTCCTCGAGAGGACGGACTGAGGCTATTGGCAGAGATACATGGAGGCATGTGTGGATCCCACATAGGGTCAAGGGCTCTTGCCGGCAAAGCGTTCCGACAAGGTTTCTTCTGACCCACCGCCCTCTAGGATGCAACTGCGCTAGTAACCAAGTGTGAAGCATGGCAGTTCCATTCAAAGAAGCTTCATCAACCTGCCTAAGATCTTCAAACAATCCCTCTTTCATGGCCATTTTCGGTCTGGGGGCTCGACATACTGGGCCCCTTTCCTCGTGCTGCCGGGGGCTTTGAGTACTTGTATGTCGCGATCGACAAGTTCACAAAGTGGCCGGAATTGGAGCCAGTGAGAAAGGTAACTGCACAGTCAGCCGTCAAGTTCTTCAAGGCACTACGCTGCCGTGTCGGTGTGCCGAACAGAGTCATCACCGACAACGGCACGCAGTTCACGAGCTGCACCTTCATGCAATACGTTGAAGACCTCGGCAGCAAGGTCTGTTTTGCTTCTGTTGCCCATCTTAGAAGTAACGGCCAAGCTGAGAGGGCGAATGCGGAAGTGCCGCGGGGCCTCAAGACCAGGACTTTTGACAAGCTGCACAAGTGCGGAAGGCGTTGGATTGATGAGTTGCCAACTGTTCTTTGGTCAATCAGGACGACACCAAATCGAGCCACTGGCCAGACACCCTTTCCCCTGGTATACGGGGCAGAAGTAGTTCTCCCCACTGAACTCATATATGGGTCACCTCGAGTGCTCACTTATGATGAGCTTGAGCAAGAGCAATTGCGCCAAGATGATGCGATGCTCCTTGAGGAAGATCGTCTTCGGGCTGTTGTGCAAGCTGCTCGACATCAGCAAGCCTTGCGCCACTATCATAGCCGCAAGGTTCACACCCGAAGCCTTGAGGAAGGCGACCTTGTTCTTCGGCGGATCCAATCTCCCAAGAATCCAAACAAGTTGACACCGAAGTGGGAAGGCCCTTATCGGGTAATACGAGTCACCAGGCCTGGCGCAGTCCGCCTGGAGACCGAAGATGGCATTTCGGTGAGCAACTCCTGGAATATTGAACATCTTCACAAGTTTTACCCCTAAGGCGCGGTTGCCGGGAGTCCCGGCAACCCCCGTTTCATACTAGCCTTGCCGCTGAAGCATGTAACCCTATGTATGGAGCCAGTGCAGACCCTGTGCGCAGCTAGGGAAGAGGAATCCCTTAGTATGTATAGTTTCCTATCGATTTCCATGTTTGTGTATATACGTATATGCATGCTTGTCCAGGGTACTGTACTACTTTTTGGTTCCAGTAAATGTTAGTGAACCACCGAGGTTCCGTGCTTTTGTCCTCACTTCTTTCCAGTCATGGCAAAGATGCATGGTCCCCCGAGGACCCAGCTCTGGCAAGAAAGAGAAGACCGCCCGACACAGTGATCCCCGGCAAACCAAACAGATAAAGTTTACCTCTTGCCCATTCATATTCGTAACCTGTGACTTGTGCATTAGAAAACCTCACCACTCGTCTTTAAGGACTCGGGGGCTCCCATTTCCAACTCGAACGTTGCTTCAGTCAGAATGGTCGTGGTGACCCTTGTCAAAAATAGGTGGACGGGGGGCTGGGCCTTTTGTTTGTAACCCGGCAGATGTGATTCTCCGGCAGGCGGAAGGGGCGCCGGCAAGGTGGCTTGCCGGAAGGACTCGTTTATTTACACTAAGAAGGCATTTTGGCTCCGCACGAATGTACACGTGCACGAGTTACCAGGAGGACTAGACTTTTTCATTAATATGCTGATGCAAGTACAAAGGTTACAGGATACAAGCATGGGCTCGAGAGATTACATTATATAGAAATTAAGATTTGGCAAGTGCCTACAATTTAAGGAAAAAGATAGGTTCCCGTGATCTCCATTCTTGCCCCTTTCCTCCCAGGTGTGGCAGGTGAAGGCAAAAATAGAACGGCGGGGAGCGCACCGATGGAGAGCTTGACGAGGAAGACCCTTGGTAGGGTGCGGGGCCGAGGGGGGGTGGCGTAGTCAGTCGGAGTCGATGTCCTCCCGCAGGACGCCCTCGTCACCATTGTCACTGTCCTCCTCATCACTCCCGCTCGAGGAGGAGGGTTCGTCGTCAGAGGAGCTCTCCGCACAACACCTCAAGCGAGTTCCCAAGAGCCCGAAGACCTTGACGGAGAGTAGGACGTCCTCCATCAATTTAAATTGGAGGACGAGCCCCTCCGACAGGCTATGGGCACGGGTGAAGGTCTTCCATCCACGGTAGAGATACATAACATGAGGGGCTGGGAAGTCGACGTCGACCCGCATGCTACCATTCCCGCAGCCCCTCATGTGCAGCCTCAGAGCCTGACGAGGATCAAGCTCCATCTCCTGAGCAAACGGAGTGGGGAGACGAAGACGGACACGCATTGGCCCATGCAACCTGACGTAAAACTCGCGGGGCTGGTCTCTGACATGGCCCTCCATTGGAAGGGTCGCAGGCGGAGGCGAAGCCGGTGCGCCGCCCCGTCCTCCTCCTCCCCGAGCGCCACGACAACCTCGGCCTCGCCCCCTCCCGCTCCCTCTCGCGGCCGGCTCCGCCGCCACGAGCTCTTGGGAAGGAAGGGCGCGCTGTCGAGCGGAGGCCCTCGTCGCCTCCATCGGAGCACCAGCACACCCTATCGCCATGACGAAGGGAAGAAAGGAGTCGAGTTGGAGGAGATGAGCACCGAAGGATCGAAGGACGCCGTCCCCATCCCCTCCTTCTTATAAAGGGGCGAGGCTGAGGCTCGGCCGCCCCGCTCGACCAATCCAGCCGCCAAGAGGCGCGGGGAATCGGGACTGATCCGCTGCTCCAATCAGCGACGACCCAGTTTTCTTGCTTCCACATTATGGCATGTGCCCTCCGTGTCCACCACCTACCCTCCTCGAGGCATGAAGGACACATGGCAAGCGAACCGGAATCAAGAGGACGACTGAAGCGACCGCATTCCACCCCGTGATCGTGGGGCGCGGGCACCTTGAAGGCCGTGGCCCGAGTCCACTTGGTAAATGAGCCGCGCCCCTGCATTTTCCTCCCTTTTCTAGGGAAGGCGCAGGCCGCCTCCTTACCATTTACTATGATGTGACGCATGAGGGTAGCAACCGCCCCACGCATGACCCCCACGTCACGCACGACCCCCACGTCATGCATTCAATGCGGGTCGTGGGGAAGTGCAACGGGCGAGGGAGTTACAGCAGTAAAACTCGGCCCCGCATGCCCGCGCACCATTTTGGGCCTAGCCCAACAACGTGTCGCGCTTATGTATGGCCCAGGCCCGGGGGCTCCTATCGGTGCACAAAAGGAGGTGTCCTATTTTGTACCCATTTACTTGTGCAAGGGCAGTTGGAGCCGCGCCTGTGTCCACACCTAGGGGGCCAGAGGAAGGAAGCAAAGCCACAAGACGACCAGAACAACGCCAACCCAGAAACACAAAGAGCAAAGGGACGAGGTGGACTCCCCCGGAAAGGAACTAGCCGGGGCGGCCTCCGCGGCCCCGGCAAGTAACTTGCCAGGGCAACTTGCCCATCACTGATAACCCACAAGTATAGGGGATCGCAACAGTTTTCGAGGGTAGAGTATTCAACCCAAATTTGTTGATTCGACACAAGGGGAGCCAAAGAATATTCTCAAGTATTAGCAGCTGAGTTGTCAATTCAACCACAACTGGAAACTTAATATCTACAGCAAAGTATTTAGTAGCAAAGTAATATTATAGTAGTGATAACGGTAACAAAAGGTAACAGTAGTGAAAGTAATGTTTTTGGTATTTTGTAGTGATGATAGCAATAGCAACGGGAAAGTAAATAAGCGAAGAACAATATATGGAAAGCTCGTAGGCAATGGATCAGTGATGGAGAATTATGCCGGATGCGGTTCATCATGTAACAGTCATAACCTAGGGTGACACAGAACTAGCTCCAGTTCATTGATATAATGTAGGCATGTATTCCGAATATAGTCATACATGCTTATGGAAAAGAACTTGCATGACATCTTTTGTCGTACCCTCCCGTGGCAGTGGGATCCTTACGGAAACTAAGGGATATTAAGGCCTCCTTTTAATAGAGAACCAGAACAAAGCATTAACACATAGTGAATACATGAACTCCTCAAACTACGGTCATCACCGGTAAGTATCCCGATTATTGTCACTTCGGGGTTAACGGATCATAACACATAATAGGTGACTGTCGGTGTCAAAACCGGCTGATCTCGGGTAGGGGGTCCCGAATTGTGCGTCTAAGGCGGATGGTAACAGGAGGCAGGGGACATGATGTTTTACCCAGGTTCGGGCCCTCTTGATGGAGGTAAAACCCTACGTCCTGCTTGATTTATTCTTGATAATATGAGTAGTACAAGAGTTGATCTACCACGAGATCGGAGAGGCTAAACCCTAGAAGCTAGCCTATGGTATGATTGTATGTTGTCCTACGGCCTAAAACCCCTCCGGTTTATATAGACACCAGAAGGGGCTAGGGTTACACAAGGTCGGTTACAAAGGAGGAGATATACATATCCGTATTGCCTAGCTTGCCTTCCACGCCAAGTAGAGTCCCATCCGGACACGGGACGAAGTCTTCAATCTTGTATCTTCATAGTCCAACAGTCCGGCCAAAGGATATAGTCTGGCTATTCGGAGACCCCCTAATCCAGGACTCCCTCAGTAGCCCCTGAACCAGGCTTCAATGATGATGAGTTCGGCGCGCAGTGTTGTCTTCGGTATTGCAAGGCGGGTTCCTCCTCTGAATACAACACAGAAGAATTTGAATACAAGGATAGTGCCCGACCCTGGAAAATAAGTTCCACATACCACCGTGATACGTCTCCGTCGTATCTATAATTTTTGATTGTTCCATGCCAATATTATTCAACTTTCATATACTTTTGGCAACTTTTTATACTATTTTTGGGACTAACATATTGATCCAGTGCCCAGTGCTAGTTCCTGTTTGTTGCATGTTTTTTGTTTCGTAGAATATCCATATCAAACGGAGCCCAAACGGAATAAAAACTGACATAGATTTTTTTGGAATATATATGATTTTTGGGAAGAAGAATCCATGCGAGACGATGCTCGAGGGGCCCACGAGGTAGGGGGCGCGCCCCAGGGTGTCAGGCGCGCCCCTGACCCTCGTGGCCACCCCGTAAGGCGGTTGGTGCCCTTCTTCCGCCGCAAGAAAGCTAATTTCCGGATAGAGATTGTGTCAAAATTTCAGCCCAATCGGAGTTACGGATCTCCGGGAATATAAGAAATGGTGAAAGGGAAGAATCTGAGAACGCAGAACCAGAGAGAGACAAGGAGATAGATCCAATCTCGGAGGGGCTCTCGCCCCTCCTATGCCATGGAGGCCAAGGACCAGAGGGGAAACCCTTCTCCCATCTAGGGAGGAGGTCAATGAAGAAGAGTAAGAAGGGGGCCCCTCTCCCTCTCTCCTCCGGTGGCGCCGGAACGCCGCCGTGGCCATCATCATCATCACCGCGATCTTCACCAACACCTCCGCCATCTTCACCAACATCTCCATCACCTTCCCCCCTCTATCTACAGCGGTCCACTCTCCCACAACCTGCTGTACCCTCTACTTGAACATGGTGCTTTATGCTTCATATTATTATCCAATGATGTGTTGCCATCCTATGATGTCTGAGTAGATTTTCGTTGTCCTATCGGTGGTTGATGAATTGCTATGATTGATTTAATTTGCATGTGGTTATGTTGCTGTCCTTTGGTGCCCATCATATGATTGCGCGCGTGGATCACACCCTAGGGTTAGGTCTATGTTGATAGGACTATGTATTGGAGGGCAAGAGTGACAGAAGCTTCAACCTAGCATAGAAATTGATGCATACGGGATTGAAGGGGGACCAATATATCTTAATGCTATGGTTGGGTTTTACCTTAATGAACATTAGTAGTTGCGGATGCTTGCTAATAGTTCCAATCATAAGTGCATAGAATTCCAAGTCAGGGATGACATGCTAGCAGTGGCCTCTCCCACATAATACTTGCTATCGGTCTAGTAAAGTAGTCAATTGCTTAGGGGCAATTTCGCAACTCCTACCACCACTTTTCCACACTCGCTATATTTACTTTATTGTTTCTTTATCTAAACAGACCCTACTTTTTATTTACATACTCTTTATTATCTTGCAAACCTATCCAACAACACCTACAAAGTACTTCTAGTTTCATACTTGTTCTAGGTAAAGCGAACGTCAAGCGTGCGTAGAGTTGTATCGGTGGTTGATAGAACTTGAGGGAATATTTGTTCTACCTTTAGCTCCTCGTTGGGTTCGACACTCTTACTTATCGAAAACTGTTGTGATCCCCTATACTTGTGGGTTATCAAGACCTTTTTCTGGCGCCGTTGCTGGGGAGCAATAGCGTGGGGTGAATATTCTTGTGTGTGCTTGTTTGCTTTATCACTAAGTAATTTTTATTTGCTGTTCTTAGTTGTTTTCTATCTTTAGATATGGGTAGGAAATGCAAAATACCAAAAAAATTAGGTGTACCTACTGAACCAATGGTTGAAGAACCACTCAAAATCTATCACACTGCTGAAGCTTTTTACTTGGATCATCTTCGATCCCTTTGTGCTCGTGCCGAAACCCCAACTAGCTTAGTTGAGGGCAAATATTTAGATGAGCATGCTTGTTATGTGCGACACCGTATATCTGAAAAAGGGAAACTATTATGGAGTCAAATTCAACGTTTGCAATGCTATGCTTGGAATTTATGTTATATATATATGATTTTACTTGTTGTTCTGAAAACCCTAAGAAACACCTTCCCTACCAATGTGAGTTTATTGATAATGGAATCGTATCTTCGTATGCTAAGGGTGTTTATAGTTACTATGATGTTCAACAAATTGAAGAATTTGTTGCTTTTAAGGGTGCTTATGAAATTGCTTCTTTGATTGAAAAGTATGATGCTACTCTTTACCAATCTAAAAATTTTGCCATACTTAAATATTGCATTGATAATTATGCTTCTAATGCTTATGTTAAACCATATATTGAGGAATACTCCGCTGTCCAAGAAGAGACTAATATTTTGCAGGAGTTTATGGAAGAAGAAATTGATGAAACTGTGAGCTCATTGGATGAAAAAGATGAGGAGGAGAACGAAGAACAAAAGGAGGAAGAGCGGATTGATCACCCGTGCCCACCTTCTAATGAGAGTAACTCTTCAACTCATACATTGTTTAATTCCCCTTCATGCTTACCGAAGGATGATTGCTATGATGACTGTTATGATCCCTATGATTCTTTTGAAATATCCCTTTTTGATGATGCTTGATATGCTTATGGCCAAGATGCCAATATGAATTATGCCTATGGAGATGAACTTGCTATAGTTCCTTATGTTAAACATGAAATTGTTGCTATTGCACCCACGCATGATAGTCCTATTATCTTTTTGAATTCTCCTGATTATACTATATCGGAGAAGTTTGCACTTATTAAGGATTATATTGATGGGTTGCCTTTTATCGTTGCACATGATGATTTTGATGAATATAATATGCATGTGCTTGATGCTCCTACTTGCAATTATTATGAGAGAGGAACTATATCTCCACCTCTCTATGTTTCCAATATGTTAAAATTGCAAGAAACTGTTTATACTATGCATTGGCCTTTACATTGTGTGCATGAATTGTTCTTTTATGACATGCCGATGCATAGGAAGAGCATTAGACTTCGTCATTGCTTGATATATGTTGCTTTGTGCTCACTACTAAATTACAAATCATTGTTAATTAAAATTGGCTTTGATATACCTTGGGATCCGGGTGGATTCACTACTTGAGCACTATATGCCTAGCTTAATGGCTTTAAAGAAAGCGCTGCCAGGGAGACAACCCGGAAGTTTTAGAGAGTCATTTATTTCTGTTAAGTGCTTTCATATAGTTTTAAAACAACAAAAATAAAGAGGGTAACCCAAAACTTTTTCAAAAAGGAAAGCGAAAGTGAGAAAGACAAGCATTGTTGAAGTGGGAGAGCTCCTTGAACTTTGTTCATGCTCACAGAAACTTTGTGAATCTTGATTACAGAAACTTTTCAAAAAAAATAATTATCCCCTTGTACAATTCCATTTTATTATAAAAATTATGTGCCAAGGTTTGCCTTTAGGATGTTTACATTTGCTTGATGGTTTGTATGGTGCAGGAAAGAAACTTTGTCTGTAGTGCGCGATTTTACATTTTTTGCTGGAACGTCAAATGGTTCTGATTCTTTTTGAAATGTCTTTCTGTACAAATTGTTTATTTTTTCTAATTTTTGAATAATTTTTCAAGTATCAGAAGTGTGGTGAATGTTCAGATTGCTACAGACTGTTCTGTTTTAGACAGATTCTGTTTTTGATGCATAGTTTGCTTGTTTTGATGAAACTATCAATTTATATCAGTGGATTAAGCCATGAAAAAGTTATATTACAGTAGACACAATGCAAAACAAAATATGAATTGGTTTGCAACAGTACTTAGAGTAGTGATTTGCTTTATTATACTAACGGATCTTACCGAGTTTTCTGTTGAAGTTTTGTGTGGATGAAGTGTTCGATGATCGAGAAGGTCTCGATGGGAGAAGAAGGAAGAGAGGCAAGAGGTCAAGCTTGGGGATGCCCGAGGCACCCCAAGTAACTATTCAAGGAGACTCAAGCGTCTAAGCTTGGGGATGCTGGGGAGGCATCCCCTCTTTCTTCAACAAGTATCGGTATGTTTTCGGATTCGTTTCGTTCATGCGATATGTGCAATCTTGGAGCGTCTTTTGCATTTAGTTTTCATTTTCTTTTATGCACCATGCTGGTATGAGATAGTCCTTGGTTGATTTATAGAATGCTCTTTGCACTTCACTTATATCTTTTGAGTATGGCTTTATAGAATGCTTCATGTGCTTCACTTATATCATTTGAAGTTTGGATTGCATGTTTCTCTTTACATAGACAACCGCCATTTGTAGAATGCTCTTTTGCTTCACTTATATTTGTTAGAGCATGGGCATACCTTTTGTAGAAAGAATTAAACTCTCTTGCTTCACTTATATCTATTTAGAGAGATGATAGGAACTGGTCATTCACATGGTTAGTCATAAAATCCTACATAAAACTTGTAGATCACTGAATATGATATGTTTGATTCCTTGCAATAGTTTGCGATATAAAGATGGTGATATTAGAGTCATGCTAGTGGGTAGTTGTGGATTAGTAGAAATACTTGTGTTGATGTTTGTGATTCCCGTAGCATGCACGTATGGTGAACCATTATGTGATGAAGTCGGAGCATGATTTATTTGTTGATTGTCTTCCTTATGAGTGGCGGTAGGGGACGAGCGATGGTCTTTTCCTACCAATCTATCCCCCTAGGAGCATGCACGTAGTACTTTGTTTCGATGACTAATAGATTTTTGCAATAAGTATGTGAGTTCTTTAAGACTAATGTTGAGTCCATGGATTATACGCACTCTCACCCTTCCACCGTT
The DNA here is from genome assembly GCF_018294505.1 of Triticum aestivum. Lineage (NCBI taxonomy): Eukaryota > Viridiplantae > Streptophyta > Magnoliopsida > Poales > Poaceae > Triticum > Triticum aestivum. The sequence continues at coordinate 455,575,444 of NC_057806.1, forward strand.
GCTAGCCTCTCTAGTACCGCGCAACTTTCGCCGGTACCATAAACCCACCATACCTACCTATCATGGCATTTCCATAGCCATTCCGAGATATATTGCCATGCAACTTCCATCATCATCATATACATGACTTGAGCATTCATTGTCCATGATCGTAAGATAGCTAGCATGATGTTTTCATGGCTTGTCCGTTTTTTGATGTCATTGCTACGCTAGATCATTGCACATCCCGGTACACCGCCGGAGGCATTCATATAGAGTCATATCTTTATTCTAGTATCGAGTTGTAAGATTGCGTTGTAAGTAAATAAAAGTGTGATGATCATCATTATTAGAGCATTGCCCCAGTGAGGAAAGGATGATGGAGACTATGATTCCCCCATAAGTCGGGATGAGACTCCGGACTTTACAAAAAAATAAAAGAGGCCAAAGAAGCCCAAATAAAAAAAAGAGGCCAAAGAAGCCCAATAAAAAAGGCCAAAGAAGCCACAAAAAATAAAAAAATAAAAAATGAGAGAAAAAGAGAGAAGGGGCAGTGCTACTATCCTTTTTCCACACTTGTGCTTCAAAGTAGCACCATGTTCTTCATATAGAGAGTCTCTTGAGTTATCACTTTCATATACTAGTGGGAATATTCATTATAGAACTTGGCTTGTATATTCCGATGATGGGCTTCCTCAAAATCCCTGAGGTCTTCATGAGCAAGCAAGTTGGATGCACACCCACTTAGTTTCAGTTGGAGCTTTCATACACTTATAGCTCTAGTGCATCCGTTGCATGGCAATCCCTACTCACTCACATTGATATCTATTGATGGGCATCTCCATAGCCCGTTGATACGCCTAGTTGATGTGAGACTATCTTCTCCTTTTTGTCTTCTCCACCATCATATTCTATTCCACCTATAGTGCTATGTCCATGGCTCACGCTCATGTATTGCGTGGAAGTTGAAAAGGTTTGAGAACGTCAAAAGTATGAAACAATTGCTTGGCTTGTCATGGGGGTTGTGCATGATGTGAATATTTTGTGTGGTGAAGATGGAGCATAGCCAGACTAAATGATTTTGTAGGGATAACTTTCTTTGGCCTTGTTATTTTGAAAAGACATGATTGCTTTATTAGTGGGCTTGAAGTATTATTGTTTTTATGTCAAATGATAGACTATTGCTTTGAATCACTCGTATCTTAATATTCATGCCATGATTAGACATATGATCAAGATTATGCTAGGTAGCATTCCACATCGAAAATTATCTTTTTTTATCATTTACCTACTCGAGGACGAGTAGGAATTAAGCTTGGGGATGCTGATACGTCTCCGTCGTATCTATAATTTTTGATTGTTCCATGCCAATATTATTCAACTTTCATATACTTTTGGCAACTTTTTATACTATTTTTGGGACTAACATATTGATCCAGTGTCCAGTGCCAGTTCCTGTTTGTTGCATGTTTTTTGTTTCACGGAATATCCATATCAAACGGAGTCCAAACGGAATAAAAACTGACGGAGATTTTTTTTGGAATATATATGATTTTTGGGAAGAAGAATCCACGCGAGACGATGCTCGAGGGGCCCACGAGGTAGGGGGCGCGGCCCTGACCCTCATGGCCACCCCGTAAGGCGGTTGGTGCCCTTCTTTCGCCGCAAGAAATCTAATTTCCGGATAGAGATTGTGTCAAAATTTCAGCCCAATCGGAGTTAAGGATCTCCGGGAATATAAGAAACGGTGAAAGGGAAGAATCTGAGAACACGGAACCAAAGAGAAACAGGGAGATAGATCCAATCTCGGAGGGGCTCTCGCCCCTCCCATGCCATGGAGGCCAAGGACCAGAGGGGAAACCCTTCTCCCATCTAGGGAGGAGGTCAAGGAAGAAGAGGAAGAAGGGGGCCCCTCTCCCCCTCTCCTCCGATGGCGCCGGAACGCCGCCATGGCCATCATCATCATCACCGCGATCTTCACCAACACCTCCACCATCTTCACCAGCATCTCCATCACCTTCCCCCCTCTATCTACAGCGGTCCACTCTCTCGCAACCCGCTGTACCCTCTACTTGAACATGGTGCTTTATGCTTCATATTATTATCCAATGATGTGTTGCCATCCTATGATGTCTGAGTAGATTTTAGTTGTCCTATCGGTGGTTGATGAATTGCTATGATTGATTTAATTTGCTTGTGGTTATGTTTCTGTCCGTTGGTGCCCATCATATGATTGTGCGCGTGGATCACACCCTAGGGTTACTTGTATGTTGATAGGACTATGTATTGGAGGGCAAGAGCGATAGAAGCTTCAACCTAGCATAGAAATTGATGCATACGGGATTAAAGGGGGACCAATATATCTTAATGCTATGGTTGGGTTTTACCTTAATGAACATTAGTAGTTGCGGATGCTTGCTAATAGTTCCAATCATAAGTGCATAGAATTCCAAGTCAGGGATGACATGCTAGCAGTGGCCTCTCCCACATAATACTTGCTATCGGTCTAGTAAAGTAGTCAATTGCTTAGGGGCAGTTTCACAACTCCTACCACCACTTCTCCACACTCGCTGTATTTACTTTATTGTTTCTTTATCTAAACAGCCCCTACTTTTTATTTACGTACTCTTTATTATCTTGCAAACCTATCCAACAACACCTACAAAGTACTTCTAGTTTCATACTTGTTCTAGGTAAAGCGAACGTCAAGCGTGCGTAGAGTTGTATCGGTGCTCGATAGAACTTGAGGGAATATTTGTTCTACCTTTAGCTCCTCGTTGGGTTCGACACTCTTACTTATCGAAAACTGTTGCGATCCCCTATACTTGTGGGTTATCACACCGTAGAGAGAAGAATATTACCACAAATCTAATCTGCTGACACGTTTTGGCAGCATGACATCACGCCACGGCCCGGTAATTATTTGAACCGTTTTTCTTTAACTAGCCCCGCACATAACGCGAGGTGGTTTCTTGACACGTCTTGTCAAAGCAGAGATCGTGTTCCCCTTATTACGGGATTCTCATCAATACGGACATGGGTAACCCAACCGCGCCATCAATTACGGCGCTTGGGGGATAAGCGAGTTTTACCAGGCTAGTGGGGGCGCATAGTTTAGTCCGCCCTTATAAAGGGATAACATCTCACCTTTTTCTACCTACACCTTCTTCCTCCTTGCTCATCCATTCTCGCGCACTTGAGCTCCAGTGGCCAAGTACGCATCCTCCTCCTCAACTATCTCCAAACATGTCCGGAGCGGGAGGCAAGTGGATGGCCTCCTCCGTCACGGAGGGGCACATCAAAAAGTTACATGGAGCTGGATACTTAGCCGTGGATATCACGCACAGGCTGCCAGCCGCGGGGCAGATCGTCCCTACCTCGGAACCTCACGAAAGGGTGGTTTTCCTCCCCCATTTCGTCCGCGGATTGGGGTTTCCCCTCCATCCATTCGTCCGCGGCCTCATGTTCTACTACGGGCTGGACTTTCATGAACTGGCCCTGAATTTCATCCTCAACATCTCGGTGTTCATCATCGTGTGCGAGGCTTTCCTTCGCATCCGGCCCCACTTCGGCCTATGCTGAAGACCTTCAATATCAAGCCGAAGGTTGTAGGCGACCAACAAGCGAAATGCGGTGGAGCCATGGTGGGCAAAATGCCCAACGTTATATGGCTCGAGGGCTCCTTCATGGAGACCATAAAGGGGTGGCAATCGGGGTGGTTCTACATCATCGAGCCGCGCGACACCAACTGGGTGGCAGCCCCCGAGTTTCGATCCGGAATCCCCACGCGGCTCACTTCTTGGAAGGAGAAGGGCCTATCCTGGGGTTCATCGATGGAGCTGGACGGACTCCAGAAGTGTGTCCGGAACATGATAAGCAAGAAACTTAAGCTTGTCAACATAGTCCAGGTCATGCTCTTCCGCCGGATCCTCCCGTGTCAACAATGGGATTTCAACTTATGGGAGTTCGACCCGGCCTGGCACCAGACTCTAAGCGAGCTCTTCGACACGATGCACAAAGACGTCTGGAGGGTGCTGTTCAAGGGCGCCGAGGTCCCTCCCTCTCTCACCGAGGACCGCGGGCTAAGCGCGAAGCACGCTGCGAATCCGGTAAGTTCTGTACATCTAGTAGGATATTTATTTCCCATAGCTTAACCATGTGCGGGGTCTGAGCTCCCATGCCTTTGACAGGACTGGGTGGAGGCATCGGAGCAGATTAACTGTCCGGCCCCTCTGCCCAAAGACACTGCGGACGCTCTCTTGACGGAGATGCGGACTCCGGCTCCTTACAAGGTGCCGGAGAAGACCAAGAAGAAGGCCAAGGGAAGTCGAAAGAGTTCCCGGCGCCAGGTGGTATCGGACTCATCGTCCGATAACTCCGCGACGCACTCCTCCCATGAAAACGAGGAGGAAGATGAAGATGCTCCTCCTCCAGCCGGGAGAGACAAGAAAAGGAAGGCCACCCCAACCGGGGAGGCCGAAGGGTCTAAGAAGGGAAGGACTCTTCTTCCGGACTGCTCCACCACCGCCGCCGAAGGCGAAGACGAGTGGCTGCTCAGGGCCAAGCCCCTGGCGAAGTCATAAGTATTCTGATACCAGAGTAACTCATAGCATACCTTTGTCGCACTGCTTCTCCTAATGCCGAATATGATTATGCAGACCGCCCCAAGCCCGTATCGACGTATCCTCGTCGGACGGTTCCTTGGACTCGTCGGATATGAATAGCGATCCACTTTCGACCGCCTCCTACCCTTGCCCTACGGACAATGTCAAGGTATTGTCTCAAGGGGCACCGAGCCGGGGGGAGACAGTCCTGGAGGCGCCTCAAGACGACCTTCCAGACTCCAGGAGCAAAGGGAGCAAGGCTCCCGGGGGGCCCAAGTTCGGCTCTCAGCCGAACACCGCGCCGGAACCTCCAGTAGTTCGGGGTCGGGCAGGCGGCCCCCTTCCAAAAGGGGTAAGACGCCCGTGCCGGTGACCTCTGTCCATCTAGAGGCACCGGACAACCTGCTGGGAGTGCTTCGCGGTGCTTCCATCGACGAAGAGCACCGCACTATTATGAGTGCGGTGATCAATAAGGTTCAGTCCGCCAAGAGCGGACTGACTGAAGCCTGTGCCAGCCTTCTAACAGGCTTTGAGGTAAGTATTTAAAATATAGGAAAAATATTACCGCATAGACAATAGCCCCTGATGCTCTGTTTGGTGTTCACAAAGAAAAGCCGAATAGAGGATCAAATAATATCTACAGGAGTTTAATATAAGTATGTCTATATGCGTATGCAGGCTTCACTACTGACCTCTGCCGCACTGACTGCGGAGGTCGCCGCACTGAAGCAGGACCTCGAGGGGTCCGAGAAAGAGCTCGGCCTTGCCAAGAGGCAGCTCGAGGAGAACAAAGGTAAGTAATACCTTGTCTATATATATAAAAGAAAATGTGGTTGCGAAATGACAGGATCATCATGAATGTGCCAGGGGCCACGACCGAAGTGGCGACCCTAAAGCAAGCGCTGTCCAAGGCCAAAGACAAAGCGGCCAAGGAGCGCACCGAGCGGGAAAAGCAAGAGGCACGGGTGGGCGAGGTGCAGCAAGAGCTCCAAGCTCTCGTGACGAAGCACGAGGTGTTGGAGCTTGACTCGAAGACGCGAGAGTCTAAGCTTGCCGTGGCCCTCGAGAGCATAAAGAATGCCAAGGCTGAAGCCCAAAAGGCCCTCCAGGAGATTGAGGCGATGAGGAAGATAGTGGCGGGTAAGGCATTCAATATGCAAAGCAAGCATGTGAAAGTAAATTACTTGTTACTTACCCGAGTCCGGAGCTCTCCAGGAGCATTCGCAGATTTGCCCCACAGCGTGTCGGATGCCGCGAAGTTTTACCAGGCCGAGGAGGGAAGCTCGACGGAGAAGCTATTCTGGTCTCAGTATACTGGGACCGAACACCCGATGCCTATGAGCGACCAGCTGAAGCAACTGTCCGAGCTGCACAAGGCGGCCGAACAGGCCATGAGGGACCTTATAGTCCGGATGTGGCCTGGCGACTCCCTTCCCAATAGCTACTTTGGCCTGGTGAGGCGGCTTATGGATGCCTGCCCACGGCTGGAGGCCATAAAGCGGTCCGTCTGCATTGAGGTTGCACGTTGGGCCTTTGCCCGTGCGAAGGTGCACTGGGCCAAGATGGACGCTGAGAAGCTGGTGAAGGAGGGGCCGCCGCAGGGCAAGGAGCATCGCCACCCCGAAATGTATTATGAGGGTGTCCTGAAGGGTGCCTGTCTTGTGGCGGACGAGTGTGCAAAAGATGTAATTTTTGAATGAACTTGCTCGTGTGATCCTGTATTTATGAAAACTTGTTCATATGTGCTGTGCAACGCTTGTTTGAATTTAAAATATTACCTTTTGTGCGGCTGTTTATCAAATCTGAGAGATGGCCAGTCGTCGGCTTCTGCCCCCATGCCATGAGTGCTGGGGTGTTCGGGATAAACCTGAGCACTCTTTTTCCCATTGTTGGGTCCTTCGAGGGAGGTGCTTAGCACAACGAACAAGGCAACCAGACTATAATGCTTTATCACTCTCACTTAGCCATAGAATTCTACAATTTCCAATTTTGGCGAAGCCCCTAGTATTCGAAAGGCCGAATTCAGAGCGCTATACACGCCTTAAGCCGGACAAAGACGACTCCTCGCTCTAAGCGGCAAAAGTCTTTAGGGACTCGAAACCTCTCGAACAGCGACCAGTCTCTCACCTTATCATGCCAGTCAGTTTTAGCTTTCTCTACTGAGGTGCTTAGCCCAGCTGAACCGGGGCACAATCGCAGTAATTCTCCCAGTGCTACCTTAGCCGATATAGCGGAACGTAAGGTACCAAAACATGGGAGCCGGGCAAACCCAACTATTGACCCAAGACATGATTCGGAGCTGATGCATATAATGCTATAAGTTCGGGGTGCCGCACTGTCAAAGTGTTCGGACTTCTCACGCTGTATTATGGGGTACGCTTAAGCCCCTGGCGTATTGGCCGTACCAGAGTGTACGGGTGCTAAATGTCATGAATGAACATATATATGTATAAAAGAGAGAATAGAGAATGCGGTAATAGTCTAGTGCTATGCATTGTTTATTCAAAAAGGTGCATCGAAGCAGAATGATACAAGTAGTGCGATAAGAAAAAAGTAGGACTATTTGACATGTCCCCTCCAAGGGCAAGCTGAGGAATACCATATTTAAAGCAGGTATTTCACTCGTTGTCAGAGACCACCTGGGAATTCCATGATGCGACGTAGCTTTCTGCCTCCTTGGTTGTTGTATCATGTGTCCGGCAAACATACTGCCGGACGGGGTTTCCAGAGAGTAAAGTCCTGAAAGAGAGAGAAAATAATAAGGCGGGAAGCCCCTAGTGCGGTTGAGTCGCGTCTTGGGGCGTGCCGTAGTCGTGCCCCCCTCCTCACCTGTGCCCATGGTATTTTTAATGCGTAATTATGTGCGCGTGACATGGATTTCACCGTTTGGCTGGTACTGGGGTGGGGGCCGCATTGCTATGCGAGCTCGGAACATGCCAGGCGGTCTTGTTGCCGATTACTCCGGGTGCGCTTGAAGGCGTCCGGGTCTTTAATCGCCGAACTGGTGGATTGCCTTAAGAGGCTGCTTTGCGCTTCTGCTGCGAGGGCCGCAGTGTGCTCCTCCGTGCGGAGAGAGCGCTTTGTGTTTCCATTGACTGTGATGACCCCCCGAGGTCCTGGCAGCTTGAGCTTGAGGTATGCATAATGCGGTACCGCATTGAATCTCGCAAATGCGGTTCACCCGAGCAGTGCATGATAGCCGCTGCGGAACGGGACTATATCAAAGATTAACTCCTTGCTTTGGAAGTTATCCGGGGATCCGAAGACCACTTCCAGTGTGACTGAGCCTGTGCAATGGGCCTCTACACCTGGTATGACGCCTTTGAAGGCCGTTTTTGTGGGTTTGATCCTTGAGGGGTCCATTACCCATTTTGCGCACTGTGTCCGATAAAGCAGGTTCAGGCTGCTGCCGCCATCCATAAGGACTCGAGTGAGGTGATCAATGATTGGGTCTAGGACCAGTGCGGCAAATCCGCCATGACGGATACTAGTGGGGTGGTCCCTGCGATCGAAGGTGGTCGGACAAGAGGACCATGGGTTGAACTTTGGGGCGACTGGCTCCAACGCATATACGTCCCTTAGCACACGCTTCCACTCCCTCTTGGGAATGTGGGTTGCGTATATCATGTTCACCGTCTGCACTTGTGGGGGGAACCTCTTCTGTCCTATGGTGTTCGGCTGTCGGGGCTCCTCCTCATCATTGCTATGCAACCCCTTATCTTTGTTTTCGGCATTTAACTTGTCGTCCTGCTTGAACACCCAACAATCCCTGTTGGTGTGGTTGGCTGGCTTGTCGGGGGTGCCATGTATTTGACATGAGCGATCGAGTATACGGTCCAAACTGGACGGGCCCGGAGTGCTTCTTTTGAATGGTTTTTTCCGCTGACCGGGTTTAGACCCTTTGAATCCGGCATTGACTGTCATATCCTCGGTATTTTCGCTATTAATGCGGTGCTTATGTTTGTTGCGACGTGACCTGCCATTGCCATCCTTGGTATCCGAAGTACCATGGTTCTTTGATATGTTATTGCTGCGAGCCAGCCAGCTATCTTCTCCCGCGCAAAAGCGGGTCATGAGTGTTGTGAGGGCTGCCATAGATTTCGGCTTTTCCTGGCCAAGGTGCCGGGCGAGCCACTCGTCGCGGATGTTGTGTTTAAAAGCTGCTAGGGCCTCTGCATCCGGACAGTCGACGATTTGATTTTCTTTGTTAGGAACTATGTCCAGAATTGCCTGGCCGATTCCTCTGGCTGCTGAATTATGTGGCTCAAGTCATCGGCATCTAGTGGTTGCACATAAGTGCCCTGGAAGTTGTCAAGGAATGCGGTTTCCAGATCTTCCCAACAGCCAATGGATTCTGCTGGCAGGCTGTTGAGACAATGCCGAGCTGGTCCTTTGAGCTTGAGTGGGAGGTATTTGATGGCGTGTAGATCATCACCGCAGCCATGTGGATGTGCAGGAGGAAGTCCTCGATCCATACCACAGAATCTGTTGTGCCGTCATATGATTCTATATTTACGGGTTTGAAACCCTCTGGGATTTGATGATCCATTACTTCGTCTGTCAAGCATAGGGGGTGCGCGGTGCCTCTGTACTGGGCTATATCGCGACGCAGCTCAAATGAGTCTTGTCCGCTGTGTTCGGCCCGGCCGGACTTACTTTTACTGTATCCGGCGTGACGGTTATCGTCTCGCGTAGTGGCGCGCCCTCGCGATCCCTAGATCGATCTTGCGTGTTTTGCTTTGTCCTCCAATACGTCTCGTAGGTCTGGCGTATTTCCCCATGTATTGACATTTTTATTTGAGTGGCGTCGGGGTGCGGGCTGAGTTTTTGGCTGAAATGCCTCTCTGTCGCGGCCACGAGGTGGCCGATCAGCCGCGTCATACGCTGAGGATGTAGGTTTTGGTGCTTCCTCCTCCAGTCGGGGTAGCAACCTGCGCTTTGGGTAACTCTTGGAGGGGCGTTCGAGTTTGTATTCCTCGGCCGCAAGGACTTCAGTCCATCTGTCGGCTAGCAAATCTTGATCAGCTTGAAGCTGTTGTTGCTTTTTCTTAAGTCTATTTGCCGTGGCTATAAGCCAGCGCTTGAACTGCTCTTGTTCGATGGGATCCTCAGGCACGACGAATTCGTCATTGTCGAGGCTTTGCCTCGTCTTCGGAGGGAGGCATGTAATTATCATCCTCCGCCTCTCCATCAGCCGCTCTCTCGGGAAGGCTGGCTTCTCCATCCTCCTGCTCTAAATCTTGCCGGAGGGGATTGTTGTCGTCTTCGGCACTGTCCGGAGTGCTATTATCTCCTGTGCCGGTGTCACCGCTTTTGCTTTGGCGAGACTTAGAGCGGCGCCGCTGACGTCGGTGCTTGGGTTGCTTCTTGGAGGGGTCATCCTCCGCTGTCCCGTCGCCATTGCCTTCTGTGGGTGTGTCCACCATATATATGTCATATGACGAGGTGGCTGTCCAGTGCCCTGTGGGCAGTGGTTCCTCTTCGTCTCCCGCATCGTCGTCCATACCGTCGATGTCTTCGGAGTCGAAGTCGAGCATGTCGGTTAAGTTGTCGATAGTGGCTACTAAGTGGGTGGTGGGTGGGCGGCGAATTTCTTCGTCATCCGCATCCCAATCCTGCCGGACATAGTTCAGCCAGGACTCTCCTGACAAGGAGAGAGACCTTAATGAGTTCAGTATGTCGCCGAAGGGCGAGTGCTGAAAAATATGCGCGGAGGTAAACTCCATGATCGGCGCCCAGTCGGATTCGATAGGCACGGGCGCAGGCGGTTCGGAGTCCGTGGCCGGGGAAGAATCCGGTAGTTCGGCGTCATGGCTCCCGTGAGGGGTAAGGTCGATACTCAGCTCCATCGCCGATGAGAATGCGGCATCCGTGGCGGGGTCTATCCGCCCGTCCATGGATGGCACAACTGGCTCCGAATTGAGGGTCAGAGCGGTTGCTGGCGCGATCTCCTGAGCACTGTCTGATGGCAGAGCTAGATCATGCTCATCGTGACCGTGTGGCGCACTAGGAAGGGGCTCGAATCCGTCGAAGATCAAGTCTCAGTGGATATCGGCCGTGTAGTTTAAGCTTCCAAACCTGACCTGGTGGCCAGGGGCGTAACTCTCGATCTGCTCCAGATGGCCAAGTGAGTTGGCCCACAGTGCGAAGCCGCCGAACACAAAGATCTGTCCGAGGAGAAAAGTCTCACCCTGGACTGCATCGCTATCGATGATCGAAGGAGCCATCAAGCCTAACGGCGACGACATAGAGGAACTCCCAATGAAAGCACCAATGTCGGTGTCAAAACCGGCGGATCTCGGGTAGGGGGTCCTGAACTGTGCGTCTAAGGCGGATGGTAACAGGAGGCAGGGGACACGATGTTTTACCCAGGTTCAGGCCCTCTTGATGGAGGTAAAACCCTACGTCCTGCTTGATTTATTCTTGATAATATGAGTAGTACAAGAGTTGATCTACCACGAGATCGGAGAGGCTAAACCCTAGAAGCTAGCCTATGGTATGATTGTATGTTGTCCTACGGACTAAAACCCCTCCGGTTTATATAGACACCAGAAGGGGCTAGGGTTACACAAGGTCGGTTACAAAGGAGGAGATATACATATCTGTATTGCCTAGCTTGCCTTCCACGCCAAGTAGAGTCCCATCCGGACATGGGACGAAGTCTTCAATCTTGTATCTTCATAGTCCAACACTCCGGCCAAAGGAAATAGTCCGGCTGTCCGGAGACACTACTAGGGAAAAGCCTAGCAGCAGCGCGGGTTTTGGGCCTATTAGCAGTGCGGGGGCCGGTGCTACTAATAAGGCGCTAGAGCTAACGTATAGCAGCAGCGCGGGTGCCACCCGCGCTACTACTACGTCCATTAGTAGTAGCGTGGGTAAAAACCCGCGCTACTACTAACCCACGGAATTTTTTTTCGAATTTTTTGCGCGAATTTTCAAATTTCTGAATTATTTTAACCTCTAATCTCTAATCACCCTCATTGCTGCTCAATTTAATCTCTAATCACCCCTCATCATTCCAAATCATCTAACTTCCCGGACGGTCACCCATCCTCTCACTACTCCAGCCTGAGCATGCTTAACTTCCGGGTTCTATTCTCCCTTGATTCCAAGTCTACACTTGTTGTTTTCCTGACAATAGTAAGATGTCAATCCTATTAACCCTTGTGAGTTTAGCTTGAGCATGAAATCACACATTTCGCTGTTTGATTTTAAAACTATTGTTCTAAAAACAATAATTATTTAGTAACACTAATATTTCTTGAATAAGGAGTTTGACCACATTTTGACCAAAGTTTGACCACAATTTGACCAGATTTGACCAAAATTCCAAAAAACTGAAATAATTATTTAGTAACACTAATATTCTTGAATAATTATTTAGTAACACTAATACTTATTGAATAAGTAGTTTGACCATAGTTTGACCAGATTTGACCAAAATTAAAAAAACTGAAATTTGAGCATAACTTTTTTTCCTTTTATAATTTGAGGATTCTAAAAATTTGCAAACAGGCCGTATGCAAAACATTTTGATATATTATACGTTTTTTTCTCACATCGTATGCAAAAGTTATAGCCGTTTTACATTTTCCCTACACTTTTTGCAAAACATGTCCAAATTTAAGTTTTTAAATTTTCCTAACTAGTAGATGTAGTAACATAACTACATCTTGAAGGATTTTAATTTTTGAAACATTTTGATATATTATACATTTTTCTAACATCGTATGCAAAAGTTATAGCCGTTTTACATTTTCCCTACACTTTTTGCAAAACATGTCCAAATTTAAGTTTTTAAATTTTCCTAACTAGTAGATGTAGTAACATAACTACGTCTCGAAGGATTTTAATTTTTGAAGTTTTTATCATTTTCTTTTGCTTTTTACAAAACTGAAAGGGGATCCACGGGGGGGGGGGGGGTAGAGTTTCAAAATGGGACCTTTAGTAGTAGCGAGGGATTTTACCCCTCGCTACTACTATGGCATGTCCCGGAGGGGCACGGTTGAGACCTCTTAGTAGTAGCGAGGGGTAAAAACTTAGTAGTAGCGCAGGTTTATAACCCTCGCTACTACTATGGCATGGCCCAGGGGCACGGTAGAGACCGCTTAGTAGTAGCGAGGGGTAAAAACTAGCGCTACTGCTATCAACTTAGTAGTAGCGAGGGTTAAAAACCCGCGCAACTACTATGGCATGTTCCTGGGGGCACGGTAGAGACCGCTTAGTAGTAGCGAGGGTAAAAAACCAGCGCTACTGCTATCAACTTAGTAGTAGCGAGGGTTAAAAACCCGCGCTACTGCTACTTAGCAGCAACTCCTGATTTTAAAGCGCGCTGCTGGTAAGATTCTGTGTATAGGCTTTTCCCTAGTAGTGAGACCCCCTAATCCAGGACTCCTTCATTGACTATAGACTTGCAAGATAGGATCAAGAACACTCATATATTGATGAAAACATAATAGGTTCAGATCTGAAGTCATGGCACTCGGGCCCTAGTGACAAGCATTAAGCATAGCAAAGTCATAGCAACATGAATCTAAGAACATAGTGGACAATAGGGATCAAACCCTAACAAAACTAACTCGATTACATGATAGATCCCATCCAACCCATCACCGTCCAGCAATCCTGCGATGGAATTACTCACGCACGCGGTGAGCATCATGAAATTGGTGATGGAGGATGGTTGATGATGATAATGGCGACGGATTCCCCTCTCCGGAGCCCCGAACGGACTCCAGATTAGCCCTCTCGAGAGGTTTTAGGGCTTGGCGGTGGCTCCATATCGTAAAACGTGATGATTTCTTCTCTCTGATTTTTCTCCCCGAAACAAAATATATAGAGTTGGAGTTGGAGTCGGGGAGGCAGCAGGGGGCCCACGAGGTAGGGGGCGCGCCCCCACCCTCGTGGAGAGGTGGTGGGCCCCCTGGCCTTCATCTTTTGCAGGTATTTTTCTTATTTTCTAAAAAGTGGCTCCATGAAGTTTCAGGTCATTCCGAGAACGTTTGCTCCTGCACATAAATAACACCATGGTAATTCTGCTGAAAACAGCGTTAGTCCGGGTTAGTTCCATTCAAATAATGCAAGTTAGAGTCCAAAACAAGGGAAAAAATGTTTGGAAAAGTAGATACATTGGAGATGTATCAACTCCCCCAAACTTAAACCTTTGCTTGTCCTCAAGCAATTCAGTTGACAAACTGAAAGTGATAAAGAAAAACTTTTACAAACTCTGTTTGCTCTTATTGTTGTAAATATGTAAAGCCAGCATTCAAGTTTTCAGCAAAGATTATAACTAACCACATTTGCAATAACGCATAGGTCTCAAGTTTACTCATATCAATAGCATAATCAACTAACAAGCAATAATAATAAATCTCGGATGACAACACTTTCTCAAAACAATCATAATATGATATAACAAGATGGTATCTCGCTAGCCCTTTCTGAGACCGCAAAACATAAATGTAGAGCACCTTTAAAGACCAAGGACTGACTAGACATTGTAATTCATGGTAAAAGAGATCCAGTCAAGTCATACTCAATGTAAACTAACAGTAATGAATGCAAATGACAGTGGTGCTCTCCAACTGGTGCTTTTTAATAAGAGGATGATGACTCAACATAAAAGTAAATAGATAGGCCCTTCGCAGAGGGAAGCAGGGATTTGTAGAGGTGCCAGAGCTCGGTTTTGAAACAGAGGTGAATAATATTTTGAGCGGTATACTTTCATTGTCAACATAACAACCAAGAGATGGCTATATCTTCCATGCTACACACATTATAGGCGGTTCCGAAACAGAATGGTAAAGTTTATACTCCCCCTTCCACCAACAAGCATCAATCCATGGCTTGCTCGAAACAACGAGTGCCTCCAACTAAAAAGAGTCCCAGGGGGAGTTTTGTTTGCAATTATTTTGATTTAGTTTGCATAAAGCATGAGACTGGGCGTCCCAGTGACCAGCCATTTATCTCGTGAGTGAGGAGCGGAGTCCACTCCACTTGAGAATAACCCACCTAACATGGAAGATACGGACAGCCCTAGTTGATACATGAGCTATTCGAGCATACAAAACAGGATATTTATTTGAAGGTTTAGAGTTTGGCACATACAAATTTACTTGGAACGGCATGTAGATACCGTATATAATTAGGTATAGTGGACTCATGTGGAATACTTTTGGGGTTTAAGGAGTATGGATGCACAAGCAGTATTCCCGCTTAGTACAGGTGAAGGCTAGCAAAAGACTGGGAAGCGACCAGCTAGAGAGCGACAACAGTCATGAACATGAATTAAAATTAATCAACACCGATGCAAGCATGAGTAGGATATAATCCACCATGAACATAAATATCGTGAAGGCTATGTTGATTTTGTTTCAACTACATGCATGAACATGTGCCAAGTCAAGTCACTTAAATCATCCAGAGGAGGATACCACCCTATCATACCACATCATAACTATTTTAATAGCATGTTGGCACGCAAGGTAAACCATTATAACTCATAGCTAATCAAGCATGGCATAAGAAACTATGATCTCTAATTGTCATTGCAAACGTGTTTATTCATAATAGGCTGAATCAGGAACGATGAACTAATCATATTTATAGAAACAAAAGAGGTCGAGTTCATACCAGCTTTTCTCATCTCAGCCAGCCCATCATATAACATCATAATTGCCTTTCACTTGCACGACCGAATAGTGTGAATAATAATAATAGTGCACATGCTTTGGACTAAGCTGGAATCTGCAAGCATTCAATAAATAGGAGAAGACAGGGCAATATGGGCTCTTTTGTCAGATCAACAAGCACTACTAGGGAAAAGCCTAGCAGCAGCGCGGGTTTTGGGCCTATTAGCAGAGCGGGGGCCGGCGCTACTAATAAGGCGCTACAGCTAACGTATAGCAGTAGCGTGGGCGCACCCGCGCTACTACTACATCCGTTAGTAGTAGCATGGGTAAAAACCCGCGCTACTACTAACCCGCGGAAATTTTTTTCGAATTTTTTGCCTGAATTTTCAAATTTCTGAATTATTTTAACCTCTAATCTCTAATCACCCTCATCGCTGCTCAATTTAATCTCTAATCACCCCTCATCATTCCAAATCATCTAACTTCCCGGATGGTCACCCATCCTCTTACTACTCCAGCCTGAGCACGCTTAACTTCTGGGTTCTATTCTCCCTCGATTCCAAGTCTGCACTTGTTGTTTTCCTGACAATAGTAAGATGTCAATCCTATTAACCCTCGGGAGTTTAGCTTGAGCATGAAGTCACACATTTCGCTGTTTGAGTTTAAAACTATTGTTCTAAACCACAATAATTATTTAGTAACACTAATATTTCTTGAATAAGGAGTTTGACCACATTTTGACCAAAGTTTGACCACAGTTTGACCAGATTTACCAAAATTCCAAAAAACTGAAATAATTATTTAGTAACACTAATATTCTTGAATAATTATTTAGTAACACTAATACGTCTTGAATAAGTAGTTTGACCACAGTTTGACCAGATTTGACCAAAATTTAAAAAAATACTAAAATTTGAGCATAACTTTTTTCCTTTTAGAATTTGAGGATTCTAAAAATTTGCAAACAGGCCGTAGGCCGTCTCCATCGTATGCGGATTTTCGTGCTGAACATTTTGATATATTATACGTTTTTTTCTGACATCGTATGCAAAACTTATCGCCGTTTTACATTTTCCCTACACTTTTTGCAAAACATGTCCAAATTTAAGTTTTTTAATTTTCCTAACTAGTAGATGTAAGAACATAACTACATCTCGAAGGATTTTAATTTTTGAAACATTTTGATATATTATACGTTTTTTTCTAACATCGTATGCAAACGTTATAGCTGTTTTACATTTTCCCTACACTTTTTGCAAAACATGTCCAAATTTAAGTTTTTAAGTTTTCCTAACTAGTAGATGTAGTAATATAACTACATCTCGAAGGATTTTAATTTTTGAAGTTTTTATCATTTTCTTTTGCTTTTTACAAAACCGAAAAGGCGATCCACGGGGGGGGGGGGGGGGTAGAGTTTCAAAATGGGACCTTTAGTAGTAGCGAGGGATTTTACCCCTCGCTACTACTA